>NC_142607.1:45256787-45446787 GCF_041222555.1 Hakea prostrata | reverse complement strand
GTTTCTTAGGGCCTGTTTGGTTATCCGAATCCAAATATTTGAAATCTCTGAATTCACAAATGAGAGAATTTACCCGTTTGGTTGTGTGAATCTCTGGATTCATGAAATCTAAATATTCACTTTTTTACACTAAAAATGTAAATCTGTAGATTTATGGGTATGAGATGAAATCAACCTCAAAGTGTTAAACATTTGAACCATAACTCAATAAATATTTTTTCAGGATAAATCTACAAATTTTATTCCAAAGATTCAAGCTAACCAAATATTTAATTTTATAAACCATGACTTTTTAGAGATTTGAAGTCTATAGATTTGAAATCTCTAAATAGTAACCAAACAGGCCTTTAAGGCATTGATTTTACCAACTATAATGTTAAAAACTATAATTTTTCTTTTAAATAAAATGAAATGCGTTAGATAATTTTTTTATAACAATATTATTTCTCGAAATTGTTTCCTAGCATTGTCATCAGGAAACAGTAAACTAAGTATACTCTTGATAGATGATTTAACCATTCTAACTATTAATGAACTCAAATTATAAACGTCTGATAACACCTACATGCCTTTTTCTTTTTTTTTTGGTCAAACCTACATACCTTTTTCATTGTAAAAGAAAAGGAAAGCAACTTTATCATATTAAACCAGCGGAGGAAAAAATACCTAAAACGAAGGCTCCCACAACCGCTAATTCCCACCGACCTCTTCTTCTTCCTCTCCTCTCTCCAAGTTCTCTGTCATTTTTTTCTAGTCTTTTCCATGTCTCTCTTCTCCATCCTTCTCTCTATTTTTAAAAATTTTCAGTGAGAAGAAAGAAAAAAAATCGAGTTAAAAGAAGCCTTGGTACGTTCCGCAAAAAAACTTCAGATCTGGAAGTGCAAGTTCTACTGCAACAAGCTCTGCAGGTAGTCCCCTATTATTGCTAGTCTCCACATCTACAAACGGATGTCAGTTCAGAACCTTCTGTGCGATACCGGCGCTACAAGCAACAATCAAATTTCTGCTATTGGGATGTGTTTTGTCTCCACTTTTGTGACATGCCTACCCCTCTGAGGGCATTAATAATAAATGATACGTATATCATATCCAGTGTGGTAATTGTTACAACTCTCATTCTAAGGATTTATTAGGCTCAATCCATTCCCAAGTCTGGATAACCCTGTCTATTAGATGTACAACAATTTGACCAATTTTCCACTCCTTGGTTCGGACCGAACCTTGTATTTTCATGCATCTATCTTTTGTATTTTTCCTTTCTTATGTAGGTCTATATTTTCTTAATTTATATATGAAGTATATACTTAATGAGCGGTAAAAAGCGTATTAAAATTCGGAAAACGAGGAAAGTTCAAATACACCACCATTAGAACGGATAAAATATATGAAAAACTCCCAGCCCAGATCAAAGGAGTCTTGAAAAACAAACGTTCCCCATTCTGACAAAATGGATTTGCTGGAGGAAATAAACTCTTAGACACTGACGAGAGATATAAATAAATAACGTACATCAATTTAACCACGATTGTAATTTCCTTTTTTTCTTCCCATTAAAGCAGGTATGGAACTGGAACAGGCTTGTCCTGCACGGTATTGGGAAACACATCCATAAGACAATAAAGTACACCTGCCTCAAGAGTTAAGATACACGGAGCGGAGAGACCAAAGCAAACCTTTGAAAAAACCATGCTTTGCAAAATAGAGAATTCATGCCTGCGCTTAAGCAGCAATAGAGCAATATGGGTTTCATCAGCTACCCTGGCCACTACCGATTTATCGATTATGTAGAAATACAACTTCTTCTCATCTATACTCAAAACTCCTTCCCTATACTCCCAACAAAAGAATTCATACTATATACGAACCACTTAAATATGCGTACGTTTTGCATCCAAAAGAATTGAACATCCTATTGAGTAGTAGTAAGTAGTATCTCACCCCCAAATGAATAGAACATGTCTAGCTGGATGCAACAGGCTTTGCAATGGCTCGCTTCATAGCCTCAGCATATGTCCTGTGCTGGTAGGTAAGGGTTGATTCCAGCAAATCCCACAGCGAGGTCTTCGGGTTCCAACCTGTGCAGAGCAGATAACATTTTGGTGACAATTATCCTGAAACATAAATACATACCAAAGGCTTACTCTACATACCAACTGATAATAAGGACGAGGAAAGAGAAGTACCTAGTTGCTTATTGATTATTGTCATGTCTGGGATCCGTTTGTCACTGTCATCGTATCCTTCACCATAGAACTCTTTGGAGCTTACATCGATAGTTGGGTTTTCCAAAGCAGCTTCTCCGCTTACCTTAGCATATACCTAGATAAATACAAATTATGGTGAATAAATAGAACACTGCAAAGGGAGGGAGCAGTGTTGTAACAACCAGGGACTGGCTACATCTACCCAATTCAAAGTTGCAAAAAGATTAAGAAAGCAGACGGAATTTATTGACCCTGTACCTCTGTCATCATCTCTGCAAGTTGTTTCACTGTAACTTCATTGTTAGGGTTTCCAACATTGAAAATATGACCATTCGCCCTTGCTGGGTTTTCCTTAAGAAATTCCACATAAAAAGGGTCAGCCACCGCACTTGAGAGTGCAAAAATAGTATGACGAGGGAGTGAATAGGAAATGATAGCATACAATCATCAACAGAACTGCTTCGATTGCATCCTTGATATAAACAAAGGTTCTCTGTGACTGTCCACCATCAACAAGCTTGAGTGGTTCACCACGTAGGAGATTCTGCAGGTAAAAACAGTTGGTCAGACGGGCTAACCAGTTACAACACAACCAACTATAGACCATGATGGTAATGACTGAAACAGGACTTACATTGCTGAAGCATGCTAAAACTCTTGGAACACCCTCACTAGGACCATCAATGCCAGGAATGAAGTCCATCCTTGGACCAATCCAGTTAAAGGGTCTCACAATAGTAAACTCGAGATCATTTTCCGCACCCTCAGCTGTAATCAGTGCAAAAGTTAGGAACACAGATGATGGTATAATACATGAAATTCCATCTGGGAACAAGATATAGAAGCCCACCATATATAAGCCTCTCAATCAGTTGTTTTGCACAGGCATAAGACCACCTTTGCTTCTCAATAGAGCCAAAAATGCAGGGAGATTCATCTTCTTTGAGGACATAAAATGCAGGGTCCTGTTTCATCATAAAACACCAATAAACCAATGCACATCATCACCAAATGGATAATTCATGTCAAACAAAAATTCAACAGCCAGGCAAAATGTCCAAGCAGATAGCCATACTAATTGGGGAGAGAGGGTGAGGGATATCATTTAATATAAGAACAACACACTATACAACGACCGGCCCAAAATAGAAAGTCGAAGTTCAAAATTAGCAAGTACATGTACTACACGCTCAAGATTGTGATTCATGCCAGACTTTCCAACGATCCAGCTATAAATGTCATTCAACTATGACAACCTAACATTCAAAATATCAATCCCTATACATCAAACAAACTAAAGAAAACAGACGGTGATTTGCAGGAAATGGAGGGGATAATAAGGGGTGTACCAACTAACCACACAAGTACATCGTTTTCTTATTTTTGGATAAGCATTATAGTATATTCTGAATGTTATAGCTATTATAACTGGTTAATGACAAATTAATCTTTGTGTTCAAGGGTAGAGTGCAACCCCACACACACTGAAAGCATACAGCACATGTTTTTTTTTTCAATTCTTGGTAACCTTACAGTGTGTACTGAATCTTGCAGCTACTATAACTAATTAATGACTACTTGTGTTCAACAGCAGAGTGCAACACCCCTCCCCAACTTTTTATTTTCTTTCTATAATATGGTGTCGCAGAGAGCCATCTTTTTAACATTATAACAAAACCCCCTTCCGCATCCCTCACTCTCCCAATCCCCCCCCCCGGGGGGGGGGGAAGCAATTAAACCGTTCTACTGGGCATGATCAAAGACCCGTTTGCACTGCTAAATAGCCCATTCAGATGAGACACAATTGATACCAGTAATGTATGATAGACTACATACAGATGAATGGACCTACTACTCTTACCTTCTATCCATTGAGTACAACAGAAAACAAAAGAAAAGCCAACAAGAATAAGACCTCTAAAAGGAAAAACTGAAGTCCAACAACCCCAACAACAGAGCATCTAAAAAGATTTGTCATTATCGTTGGAAATTATATAAAACAAGAACCACGATCAATGAGACATGGCTTGTGGTGGGGAGAACAATAAAATATCAATATGGAATCAGACAGACTCAATAGAACTTGTTGCATTATCTCAATATAATGCAATTCAAAACTTGAAATTGTCCAACTCTAAGTCATGCAACCTCAAAAACTGAAACTCTTGGGACTCTAGGACATACTCTTGACACTTGTGTACACCTATATGGTGACAAAGAAAGCTTAGAAGCTTAATCTTAAGCAACAAAGCCTACCACAATGGAAGAGGAGAGGCACCTAATATGGTGACAAAGAAAGATTAGAAGCTCAATCTTAAGCAACAAAGCCTACCACAATGGAAGAGGAGAGGGCAAACATGAGGCACAATGCCTCAAGATTAATGTGCCAAAACTCATCAATGATCTTACGCTTATTATTGCAAGCATTTTTCATCATCAGGGAATAGACCTCTTTCTAAAGGTAAAGATGCTTTCTACCTCATAATTCAAGACAGGCAAAATGGAGGCACTCTACAGTTATAATCAATGTCAATAACATAAAACCCAAATCAATAATGATTTATCGTCAGAAGCATTGCAGATGAATGCTTAGAAGACAACCTACGCACTAATGCCTACAGCACAGAACTACTAAATTTATTCTTATTCATAGCGTGACATTAAAACACTGGGCTCTACACAAGTTCCACATGTGTATCAATAGCAACCTAGCAATAAGAAACTCCACAATTCAGTGGTTAAGTTTTTTACTAGGAAAATAAAACCACTTTCTAAAGCTAAAGGATGCTTTCCATATCATGAATCAAGATCAGAAAAGATGTTGTCCACAACATGAACAAAGAGCAGGGAATGTGATGACAGTTTTACAGCTGTAATCAAGACTGGTACATAGAAAAAGCATGCTTGAATGGTGGTTTCATGTTAAAAGCATTACAAAACTCAACTTGGCAATTAGTACAGGATTCATATGATTTGGGAATAAATCTACCAAGAACATATATATTTTGGGTTAAATTCATACATGACCCAACATGCAATACGGCAATGGAAGCTACAAGATGTGTCTTTCTAGTAACAAGCATTACACCTCAAAAACTATCAAGGAGAATTGGGTCTCCAAGTGTAACCTTTCCTTCCAATCAAAGATTAACAAGTCTCTACCCTCCACTACTAGTAACACAATGAGAAGTTCAAACATAAACCATCTCATGATAATCATTAGGCTAAAGCTCCAAGTTTCAACCACAAAGCATGAAGCTTTAAAAATTAAACTATAGATCAACTTGTTTAATGGTGCGAGCAATTACCAATGAATTCCTTCTAATGCATGATTATTATTCTTTTAATCTCCCTAAATACAATATTTGTGTTATTCTCTCATACAAGCAATATATTCAGTCCATGTCAAGAACTAGACTGAAGTCCAAATACAGCTTCCTGACAAAATTATGTCTTATCTAACTGACCATTCTTCATTGCTTGTGATACAAAAGTACTTCCACCGTACAATCAACATCAACCAACACCTTGCGGATACATCACAAAGTCAACCGTAGGAGTATAGATCTTTCCGCATTAAACAAGGAAGATATGATATGAGAGGGCTGAAGTTGCAAAAGTCACAGCATTTTATTAGATCTAGACTTGCAACATGGACCACACATTATCGACTTCACCACAAAACTAAAGTAGAATTGATTACCGATTACGAATTGGGGAGAAGAAAAACAAAGCGGCCAAGGCAAATGATGGCAAGCGCCACATTTTGCAATGTTATGGCTGATAATTAAATTTATTTAAAAAAATGGTGGAACAAAAAACAAATCCCCTCAAACCAACTTGAAGTCTGAACTCCCACATCATAACCTAAACTAAGTACGAAGAACTTCTAAGATATCACAAGATCATCCATCTCATTCTAGAAATCAAATACTGAAAAGAAGAGAAGATGACAAAAGCAAAAGAAGATTACGTTACGCAAAGGGTGATCCTTAGGAAGGAAGCTTCCAATCGTTTTACCGTACACTTCACAGGTAGAAAAGTGGATGAGGCGTTTGTTGTTTTCAGAACAATACTTCACCTGAACAATCAATTCAAATTCATCAACATCACTCAGTTGCTCGAGTCAATAAAAGGCAGAAAAAGAAACACACACAAATCACAGTACGAAATCGAAACACTTACAACAGGTAGCGCATCGACGAAATTACTGTAGATTGTGTCAAGAGGACGAGTATTATAATCTGCCGGTGTACAAATCGCCGCTAGATTAATTGTCTACAGAGCAATACATCACATTAACCACAAGAAATTCAGAACAAGTATAGGCAGAGAAGATCTGTTCCACAATCAAACAGATTTCAACAAGTAAAATGGGGAAGAAATGAAGACTGTGCAAGAGAAAGAACAAAAAGAAGAGGTGAACTAACAAACCAGATCTGCCATCCTAATGAGTCCTTCAAGCCTAGAATCATGTTTGATGTTGATGCGATGGAACTGGATCCGATCTGCCCAAGTTGAAGTTGCTGGCTCTAACAGATGCTTAATTTTGTCGTCGTAAACATCAACCGCTAGGACCTTGTGAGGAGTCTCTGTCATTAATTTCTCACACAGGTGAGAACCGATGAAACCTCCGGCGCCAATCATACACATAGTTATCGGCTTAATTGGATTTCCGTCAAGGTCTACTCTCGCCATTGCAGCCATTCTAAGATTTCTCTGTAACGCTTACGCTTTTCTACTTTTTTTTTCTGGAGAAAATGAAAAACACAGATTCGCGAAAGCAGAAGAGGAAAACAAGGAAAAGAGAGAAAGGGAAAAGTAACGCTATTCTGAGGAAGAACGGGAGACAGTGAGGAAAGAAGGGGTGGCTAATATAAAGAAGAGAGAGGGAAAGGCGGTTACGCGTGGTGAGCCGTGAGCGTAGCCTCTACTCTGTCAGAGTGTATTGATCCAGTGTGACTGTGACGGTGTGACCTCCTCACTCTTCAATTATTTGCATTTTAGACACCATATATGCATGTGAAGCGTTCCGAAGCCTGTGAGCTGTACGTCACCCAATCTCACGTGGTCCTTTAGAGTTAATTATTTACCCCTTACGTTTAATTTATTAACGTCAATTGCCACTCATGGATAACGTCTCAAATGTTCAATAATTTTTTTTTTTTGGTGTGACTCAAATGTTCAATAATGAGTTCTCCGTCAATTTGACTAGAAATAAAAAATAAAAGTTTTCCGGAATTTCGGATAAGACCATAAGAGAGAGAGAGCGCGAAAGCGCCTGGAAACGCGTTTGCATTATACGGATTACCGGCATTCGTAATTTTTTTTTGTGTGGTGGTGTTTTTTTCTATCCCGGTAGACTCTCTAATTTAAGATTTTCTTTTTTTCTTTTGGGGTATAATCTTCTTTATGTGGCAGTGTCTGTGTTCGTAATCTTCTTTTTGTGGTAGTATTTTTTTTCTATTCGGGGAGAACTCCCAATTTAAATTTATCTTTTTTTAGGGGATATAATCTTCTTTCTGTGGTAATATTTGTGCTCGTAATCTTCTTTCTGTAGTATTGTTTTTTTTATCCCAGTAGAACCCCTAATTTAAATTATCTTTTTTTTTTTTGGAGGGCCGGGGGTATAATCTTCTTTTTGTAGTAGTGTTTGCGTTCGTAATCTTCTTTCTATTGTAGTGTTTGCACCCGTAATCTTCTTTATGTGGTAGTGCTTTTTCTATCCCAATAGAACCTCCAATTTAAATTTATTTTCTTTATTGGGGGGGGGGGGGGGGAATACAAGGGAGTTGTTGTATAGGATTAGGATTTTCTCCACCCGAATGCACGGTGCACCCAACTTTCTTTTCTCACAGGCCACCTGACATAGGCCACCACTATGAGAGGGAAAGCTAAGTGGATCTAGACTCATTTATATATAGGAGATGGAAATATTACATATGCCATCAGTAAGAATTGAATCTATAGCTTCTTCACTAAGAGGTGTTGATCTTACCAACTAAAACAACCTTGCATTGGAAGAATCCCCAGATTTTCTTTTTGGCAATCATAGAACCACCAGTCGATGTTTAATAGATTCGCACGCGACAAGAACCCAGTAATTCTCAGGAGTGCAACATACTTCCAAATTCCAATGCTTGACCAAATCTGATTGTATGGGTTCAAAAGTCTAGATCCTCTACTCTGACGAGTCAAGGTCTATATTTCCCTCACATCTTTTATTACATAGGAGAGGGACCTACATCTGAATTCTGATAAAGAAAAAAAAAAGAGGTAGGCTCCACAATGGGCCCCGAGTCTTGATCACCTCTCCGTCAGGAGACAACAATGTGTTCTTTGATGCTTTTGAACCACATAATAGAGGGTGGGCCCACTCGTAAATATAAAAAAAAAATATATGGGAATTTTAATGGGTCTCATGCCCTGTTTTGTGGTTCAAAAGCATTATGGAGCATATCATTCTACCCTAGTAGGGAGCTGATATGGATTCATGGCCCTCCTCCTAATGTATGATAAAGAAGTATGAGGCTTTGACTTCTCTTCACCTCCCCGCCTACTTCAACTTTTCTTTTTTCTTTTTGGGTTGGAGGGGGGGGGGGCTGAAACTCATGCCTCAACTTGGTAAGTAGAGATGAACCCCAAAACCGAACTTGTGTGACTTCCTGGGTAGAAGAGTGGATTTCTAAGATGATCCCTCCCCTTCACCCCTCCACCTCTCCCTCCCTATTCCCCTTCCCGTCAAACTTCTGCATTTTTCTTTGTCTTCAGTTTTCTCTTGCAAGTTAAGGGACCCACCTGGGGGTCATGGAGCTGGGGTAAGCCATTGCTGCTCGCCTAAGGGGTGCATGGTAGTAAGTTGTTGTTGGTGACTCGTGCATGGAGATGTAGTGGTATGTGTGGACATCTCATCTACTAGAACTACCAACAACCATTTCACATCAAATGTTTTTAACCATTTAAGTAAAGCTTTTCAAAACCTACCCCCCTACCACTTACCTTGGTTCTCTCTTAATCGAACTCCTTTGAACTCACTGTAATTCCAAAAATTCTCTACTTTCCTCTATTGTCTCTCTTATGAGTTCTATCCCCATCTCTGGTCCCCATCCAAACATTTTTGGCTTTTCTCAGATACTCTCAACTAGCCTCTCAAATAATGAACTGTCAAAATGGTTGTCTTTTGCCTTCAAACCCACCCACTCGTCACACTAATGTGCTAGGCTCCCCTACTGCAAGTGGTTCTTGTCACACTCCACACACCGGTATCGATCTCGCCCGACAACCCGTGGGTGCATTCCACAGTCACGAGATCTATGATTTACCCATCAATGATAATTAATATACAGAGCAAGAATAATCTAAATAATTAAATAATGGGATAATACACGAGTCCAAATACTTAATGAAAGAAGCAAGAAAAAAGAATAACATAATTATGTTCCAAAAATGATAGAGTTTCAGCGGAAGTAAACTAAGATCTCTCATCGACGATGGTATTTTCTTTTAGTTTTTCAATGAAGGGAGTCATCCAGCCTTCTTCCATCGACTTCTCAAAGTGACACACTACCTGCCTCCTCCTACCATCAATGGGTGCTATAAGGCACTTCAAGCATCCGTATGTGGCTTCATGACATACATATCCACTTCCCATTGGCGCCTCTATAGCTTCTTCACTAGGGTCATTCCAGTCACACGAAAATCCTCCTTATCTAACATACCCATATGTATAATATAAATTCAACACACAAAAAGGGATGAGTTATGACAAACTCAGTAAGGAAACACATCTCACATACATATCGACATCGTATCATGGTAAACAACATATATAAAGAATAATATACATGTATATAAATGCAACTATAAATCTAACTATGCAAGTCTCTAATATGGCAAACATTCTTTAAGATATAACACCAGCCCCCTCTTCTAGGTAGATCTAGTCACTCTGATCCCTCACGGACTGATTACCTCTGTTGGGATCTCGGGCAAGGGGTTCAGTCCTTGTCAATCAACCATGGTTGGGGTTTAAGTCCACACTCTTTCACCACAACCATTAGCTTGAATACTAGCGCATGTCAAGGTTTCTAATCCAATACAAGGTCATACAGTGACATTCTACATATAGTCCAAATATTTCCCCTATGGCACCAACCAACTTGGTTCGATATCCTTCTCTACCTGAATGAGTACAAATCTTTTAATATGTTTCAAGGAATCAAGGTAGCGAGAAGAGCACAAAAGATATCTCACCTTTTTTTTCCCGACAATATCTTTCTCTTTTGTCAAGCGGAAAAAAATGATGTATTAGCTTCGAAAGCAGTCATAGAGCTATTTTCTAACATCACAGGACTAGAAATCAACTTTAAAAAAAAAGTGGAGATTTCTTTATTAGAAATGTGAGACAGCAAGACTAGAACATGGTTTTTCCAACCATGCGTCTTGTAAATGAATAAGATGCAGTGTACCTAGGTACAAATTTGTTTCATGGGAGAGCTAAAATAAAGACATTGCAAATAAGATGGCCTCATGGAAAGCATCGAACCTCTCCTTTGCAAGAAGATATGAATTGATGCAATTACTGCTCCAACCCCAATCCTTATATCAAATGCAGTGCTTCAAATTCTCATCTAGAGTATGTAAGAAGATTGACTCCCTTTGCTAAAAATTATAGCTTGGAAATCCAACCAAAAATAAACAACTCACCCTCTAAAAAATAGAAGACATCAATTTGGATGGCATTTACTAAACAATCCAGATGGCCTTTGGGATCAGATATTGAAAGCAAAAAACTTCCCCTCATCTACACCTTTTGCCCCTTAAGTCAAACATAGAAAAGGATCTTGGACATGGAATAGCATTTGCAGTATCCTTCCAACTCTGGAGAAAATGGTCCTATGAATGGTAGGTAATGGTTTGGATACATCCTTATGGTTTGGCTACATCCTTGATATTGAACCACTTGTTGAATCGTGGCAAAGATTGGCAACTGTTGCACAAGTGGCAAACTCTACACTTGTCCATGATAGGGAGTCACTCTCTAACCAAAATCAGCAAAGTGTATGGAATAGGATGATCATTTTACACGTTGAAGCTTTATGATAGTGCATGATATTGAAGGTTCATGATAGTGCCTTAGAAAATATCAAGTAAATGGTAATTTATACTTTTCATGGGGATTTTTTTTTTTTTTTTTTTTTTGGTATCTGCTCATCTAGCCAGCTTGCGCGTACCTTGATTACATCTTCAGGGGAGATGCTTGTCGTCTACAAGGGTCGAACCCATGACCTCTCCACTGAGAAGTATGGATCTTACCACTCTACCAACCCTGCATTGACAGGATTCGTTTTTTTATCGAAAGAGAAATTTTATTAGGCTCTCTAAATGAAGTCTAAAGGCATTAAAACCTGTTTGGACAAAAAATAGTGGTGGAAACTACCACCAAACGTGACTGAACTTGATGAACTTATTCGCATAACAAAAAAATTACTTGGAAACATGTTTTTAAACCTATTAAATCTCTCACAATACTTTCACTTGCCCAATCTAGATGTTGGGGCACCCATTAAGGACATTAGTAGCAGCTAAACTATCAGAGTAAATAACAATGTGAGCGAGATTAGGAAAATTAACTAGTAATAAGGATAAAGCTGAATAACGAAAGCAAGCAACTAATCATGCAATAACAAAACCAGCTATGGGGTCCCAAACAATGCTTCCCTGACATCTTGATTAACAATCATTTACCCTTTCATCATTGAATATAAAAATATAATACCTCTCCCAATCCCATAAAAATGTTTCTCTTTTATTTTAATAAAAACGTGAAACATAAGGAACTAAAAATGTATCTTTCATTCGTAGAAAAAGTATGCTCCTAATTATCTTTTAGAATCTAGATAGAATTCAAAGTGGAAGTTGACATAATAATAACATAAAGTTGGTAAGAAAAGAAAAAAATCACGCAGTATCGACATAAAATATTTGCAAAGCTAGGTAGCTATCCGCTTAGAGATGTAGATATATATATATATATATATATATATATATATATATATATATATATTTAGTTTAAAGCATGACCACTTGGCACTTTAAGAGGAGCCATGTATGTGAATGGGAAAAAAATTCTCTGCTGTGCACATCTCTCTGTTGTGCACAATAGTGCATTTTTGTACTAAATGATTGGTTGAGATTAAAATTTTCATTTTAAATTTTAAAAATCATATATATGTACACTGCTGTGCACAGTAAATGATGTTTTTCTATGTGAATATGCTTCTGATACAATGGTGACAATCTCTTATGTAAAGACAATAAAATTAAGGATAATTTTCATATGGATCTCCTGAGGTTTGGTCTCTGTCATTTTTAGGTCCAAAAAAATTGAGACTTTGCATATTCCTCCCCTGTGCTATAGAAAAAGTCAATTTAAGGACAAATTATCTTTTCTATGACCAATTTACCTTTTTTTTTTTGGAGAAATTTCATTTCGACCCCCTGAGGTTTGGTTTATGTTATTTTTAGTCTAAAAATACTGAAACTTTGCATTTGTCTCCCCTATACTATAGAATATGTCAATTTAAGAACAAATTATCACTTTTATGACCAATTTTGTCCTTATTCTTTTTTTTTTTTTTTTTGAGAAATTTCATTTGGACCTCCTGAGGTTTGGTTTATGTAATTTTTAGTCCAAAAAAGCCGAAACTTTGCATTTGCCTCTCTTGTACCATAGAAAATGTCAATTTAAAGACAAATTATCACTTTTATGACCAATTTGCCCTTATTTTTTTTTTTTTTTTTTTTTAATTTAATTTTTTGCATATACATCTTACCTACCATGAAACTCATGACTCCCCCTTTTAGTCCAAAAATTATAGAAAATGCTTAAAATTTAAATAAATTTTAAAATATGGCTAAAATACATTTATGTATTAAAATCACTCAAGTACCCTTAGCTTAAACCCTATTTTTGGACTAAAAGGGAGTCACGAGTTTCATGGTAGGTAGGATGTATATGTAAAAAATTTAAATTAAAAAAATAATAAGGGAAACTGTTTATAAAAGTGATAATTTGTCTTTCAATTGATCTTTCTATAATACATTTCTATAATACAGGGGAGGCAAATGCAAAGTCTCAGCTTTTTTGGATTAAAAATGACATAAACCAAACCTCAAGGGGTTCAAACGAAATTTGTCAAAAAAAAAAAAAAGAATAAAAACAAATTGATCATAGAAATGATAATTTGTCTTTAAATTATTTTTTTTATAGTACAGGAGAGGCATATGCAAAGTCTCAATTTTTTAGTAATTTTTTTGAACTAAAAATGACATTAACCAAATCTCAGGGGTCCATATGAAAATTACCCTAAAATTAAAAAGGCCTCATATTTGAATCTCCATAATTTAAAAACCTTCCCCCAACCCAAAACCCCAATTCCTTGGGCGTATAGGCCTTCCATTTGTAATTGACAAAAAAACAACAAAAGGCCTTGTAATTGAGGATATATATATTGAATATTTTTCCTATTATAAAAATGCCTTGAAAATGAAAAGACCTTACAATAATTTGTGTCCAAAGTCCAAACTCCAAACTCCAAATCTGACACGCCAGAAGAAAATAATAACAAGAACTTCCGTCCAAAAAACAGTGTTTTAAACACATTATATAATCTACCAAAAAAAAACAAAAAAACAAAAAAACAAAAACATTATATAATGCTCATTTTGAGCAACTCACATTTTAAAGGCGGTTGATAGAACTTGAAAGCAATTGATTTCACAGCTCAAATCTTAAATATCGAAAAATTAAGTTTGAGATAAAAAAAAAAAATCATCTTTTTCTTTTTGGAAAAAGGTAGCTGTGTATTAGAAAGAAAAGAAAAAGTTACAATCCGAAATAAGTCTTCCCTTCAGCGTCATCTTTTATAATACGAGACAACGCTTCAGGTAAAGAATGAGGAGAGAAAGAAATTTCATGACGATGGGTAAAGCCCAACCAAAAATCAGCTCCAAGATTAAGCCACGGACAACAGATGAAGCCCAATTGGCAAACCATCTCAATGAGTCTCGGATATCACGGATATCCTCGGCTACCATGGTATGGTAAACCGACCTAAAATTATCGCAATAGCACTCGATGAATCGGGAACGGACCTCGGATAGAATGTCCAAAGCTAGTACTAGTCCTCGACGAATGGTCGTGAGCTCCATGCAAATAACATTTGTTTCCGGACATCTACCAGCAGAAGCGAACGCACCCATCTCATTTCTCGCAAGAATCCCATATCCTCCTTGATTCCCCATGCGAGCCGTCACAATTGAGAGAAACCCATTCGCATGTGGTTTATTCCAAGTTAGAGCATGTGGTCTTGAAATCCTATATTGCACCTTGATCTTCCAACGATGAAACAAAGACCGATTGCGATCATTATCTATGCGGAATCTCTGTCCCAAGGAATCTCAACCTCGTATCATAAATGATACGGTTTAAAACACGGTGAGTCTCGACTTCCCCGAAAAATGCGATTATTCCTCTCTATCCAAAGACGACGAGAAAGCAACAAAAACCGAACCGAAATAGTTTACCCATCAAATCCGGTTGTTGAAATGAGAAGCCGCCGCCGTCAACCTCTCGCCACTAGATCTATCACTTGGCTTAAAACCATGTAATCGAAGAATCGAATTCCGGATCCGCTTTGAATATACGCGACAAAAAATAAATGGTCATGGCGCGCAAGAAGAAAAGGGGAGCAACACAAAAAGACCCAGGAGCCGAGATGAGTAGCCACCAAGTAACAAACATAAACAGTGGGAGGACCACACAGAGACACCAAACGGGAGCAGAGGGGAAACAACACGCAAGAAAAAAGAAAGAAACCAAGAGGAACAAGGCCATTTTGACCCCCACACACAAAAAAGGACATGCAAGGGTGAACAGCGAAAGATTTAGATCGCATCATGATGTCCACGACCAATGGCTTCCACAATAAAAAATCATCTTATTAGAACTTGTATTACTTAAAAAGTTCACGTGCCTTTAATTTTTGACCAAATCACACGTCGACTCCTTTTAGTTAGATAATATCATTTACCGCTCCTCTTAAATGGCAAAGTTATCAAACACCTCATTTTGTTAATTTTTTTTTTTCGTTAAATTTTACTTTTACCCTTTAACCATTTGTTTAAAAACCACAAATTATCCTCATTGAGAATAATTTTAATTTAATTGTAAATTACTTTTAATTACTACACTAGTTAAAATCTTAAATACTCTCAGTTAATATTATTATTAAAACATAAAAATACGCTCAATTATTTTAGTAGTTAAAATCTTAAATTACCCTCAATTAGTTTTAAACGTCTTTCTTATGTTTCATTTTCCTTTTTCTTTTTCTTTCATAATAAAAGAAATGTATCTAGATTAAAAGACATGGGGATATTTGTGAGTCTTGGAATAAAATTAATTAAGGGCAATTTAATGTATTTTTTGTTGGATACAAAATGGGGTCAAATGACCTAAAAAACATAACCAAACGAAATCAAACTAAAGTACCACTCTTTAGAAAATCCTCTCTAAGGATGTCTGTCATTTCTGCAGGAGAGCATTGAAAAATATCAGACCCTCTCTTCCATTTAGCCCCTTCTTAAACAGTCAATCAGCAGCCATATTATTTTGACACCTTACATGACCAAATTTAACATGGGCCTCGAGAAGCATATAGCAGGTTACGAATTTCAACAATTAATGTTTTAACTACTAAAGTAATTAAGGATATTTTGAAATTTTAATAATAATATTACTTAGGGGTAATTTGGAATTTAAATTTAAATATTTTTTTTTAATTTAAGGTAGTTTGAAATTTTGTAAAAATATTTAACGGTAGAGTTAGAACTTAATGAAAAAAAACCTAACAAAAAGGAAGCATTTGATAACTTTAATAGGTAAAAGAGGAAGTAAGTGATATTATCCAACTAAGAGGGGGTTCAAATGTCATTTGGTCAACTAAGAGGGAAGGTAGTAATATTTCCGTCTATTTCAATTGTTTTAAGAATCTAAAAAAAAAAAAAAAAAAAAAGGGATTGTTTCACCCTCTTGACAAATAATATGCATAAATTTCAATTCCCTGTCTTCAAAATAACGAAAAACTAAACATGCTTATCAAATGGCATTGGAGCAAAATTTATGTTTTTCCCAGAGCAAGAAACACTAAAATAGTCATCAAACAGGTCTCTTGAGAGAAAAAATGACTATTTTCATGTCTAATGTGAAATCAACCAAATACAGCTTTATATTCTGAACTCTCAATCTGGAATCCATTATCAGTTTAAGCCCGGCCCAACTGCTTGGGCTTCTACTGATCATTTCAAAGGGCTTTAACAAGGCCGAGAAGAAGCCTTAAATATTTAAGCCCAAATACTAATCCTGTTCAGAATGGTGACGCGGACTAGATGGAATGGGTACTTTGAAATTTGAATATTATAGAACTTGAATCTTGGGGACTAATATCCTGTCCATTTCTGACAAGAAAATAGATGGACTTGTATCCTAACATCACATCAAAAGGTTAATGTCTATTTACAAGTTATATAATTTTTTTTTAATTTAATCACAATTATTTGATGTGACTTATAAATATACTTCAACTATTTGATGTGATGTTGGGACACATGTCATACATTTACAATTAAATTGATGGTCCATTTCTAACTAGGTAATGGCACTAGATAAATATTCGTATCATGGGACCATCAATCGGATCACAGTTGTGTGGCGAGTCTTGGTTGGTCAAGCAAAATTTGTTCCCAAGAGTAAACAATCAGAGTGGGCCGACAAATATGGTTGGGTTGGTAGTCGCCTCCAATGTTCAAGTCAGATTAGAAAACCCAAATAATGCTTTATCAACTCAAGCCTTGTGATCAGTCTCGATCGGTCTCTCTTGGGGGCAACAATTGTAATGGTTGGTGCTCAAAATGAGACACATTCCCGAGCATTTGGACAAGTGTTTTTTTTTTTATTGATTCTCATGGTCTACTTGAACCATGTCTTGAACTTGTACTTCGATCCGAGGTCAAGCACCCCAGCTAGGTGTTTACCTGATTAGACATGAACCCTTAAGTCCAATCACTGATTTAAAATCGACCTCAATGTCTTGTAAAAATACAACAAGTTAGAAAATAATAGACATAATTTATTGCCGAAGCTATGTTGAGCATTAAAAGAAATGAAATATAGAAGCATTGGAAATGGAAGTTGGAAAATATTAAAGGGCCATGAATAGATCTTCTACTTGTCAAAGTAGAGGTTTGTGCTTCTCTCACGTCTCTTCACATTTTAGGAGAGGGGTTCACTTTCTAGTTATGATAAAACTAATTAATGGTGGGACCTACAATAAATTTCTGTGACTCTCCTTTTAATGTATGGTGGAAAAAAAATGAAAAGAAAAGTCAGAAAAACAATGAGAAGAGCACCCACCTCTCCCCTTACAGATATATAAAAAATCCACACTCCAAGAACATTCACATATAGTTGAAGTACTTTATTGAGAATTGATAACATAAGGTCCACCACCAACCAAGTTAATGTCAAAAGACTGGCTTCAAGGACCACAGAGTGATGGGATGTTTATAGAAACGAAGTTACTGATTTCTAGAATGGTTGGTTACAACTTACAACTTTTTTATTTGGTAAATGGTTGGTTACAACTTACAAGCTCTCTTTTCTTGGGTTCAGGGTTATACTTGATGGGATGTTTATAATTGCAAAAGTTACTGAATTTTAGAATAGTTGGTTAAAGCTCTCTTTCCTTGGGTTCAGGGTTTACCTGATGGGATGTTTATAATCGCGATAGTTACTGAATTTTAGAATAGTTGGTTAAAGCTCTCTTTTCTAAGTCCAGCTCATCTCCAACGGCTTTACAATCACAAGCTACTGGGGTCCACAAGATAAGGTGATAAGAATTTTTTTTTAAAATTTTATTATTTTTTACTTGTGGGCCTCACATAATTTGTAGTTGTAAAATCGTCAGAGTCTGTGCTTCTTGGATAGGAAAATGATCCGGACTCTTTTCTTAGGTTCAAGATTTTTTTTTTTAAATTTTATTATTTTTTAATTGTAGGCCCCACATAATTTGTGGTTGTAAAATTGTCGAAGTCTATGCTTCCCCGACAGGAAAATGATCCGGACCCATTTATTAGGTTTAAGCTTGTACCAACTCTATATCAATGGTTTTAGAGATCTATGCTTCCCCGACAGGAAAATGATCCGGACTCATTTCTTAGGTTCAAGCTTGTACCAACTCTATATCAATGGTTTTAGAGATTTATTTATTTATTATTATTATTTTCCCCGAGGCATCTGGACTAGAAAATGATCCGATTACATCTTTTAGGAGCTTTTTATATTAATGCCGCCAAATGGGTGCGAACCCAAGACCTCTCCTAGGGAAGTTGGGCCTTTAACCGCTTTAACATTCCATCATTGACAAGTTGACAATAGTTATAATTTTTTTTTGTGTGTCTACAATTTAACTATATTAAGAGTTGGTTTTTTCATATTAATAATAATAATAAAAAAGGCTTCATTTATCTACAAAATCTATTAATCTAAAAAAGTCTTTAAATAATTAAATTCTTTTTAAGGATATCCAAAACTATGTCAAATTAGCAATACTTCTCAAAATGATTCTTAAATTTGCATAGTGATGTATTCCATTAGTAAATTGTGTTAAGTTATGGTTAGCTAATTTCATAATTTGTAAATCGCCCTTAATCTCTCCTGACTTACAATGTTACCTTTAGTAAAATAAAATCAAAGATTTCACCATCTTTTTTTCATGAATTCTTTCTTCTTCTTTTGTTTGTTATTTTATATTATGAGATTATAATTATACAAATATGAGTATATTAACCATATGCTTTAAGAAACCCATGGTTCTAATGGAAGAAGGGACGATTATTACTTTAGTATCCTTCTAAGATGTCTATGTCTTTTGAAATTAGCTTGGGGGCATTCTTGAAAAATTTCCTCAAATAATTTGAGCCAAAAAAAAAGAAAAGGAAAAAAAATAGAAAGATGAAGTGATTAGTAGCATTCACCAACACATCCTTATACTTTTTCAAGCTCTCTAGCTGCCATGTTTTAGGTATCTGTAGAAGATACTTCCCAGTTCCCACTCTTGTTTCCAATCTCAAACGTAGATTCACGGTAATAATGATAGAGAATAAATCACAACATGAACACCAATGATTTGCTTTGTTTGCGTCTTTGGATCCCAAATCCAATGCAGAGGTATAACCTCTAGTCATCCACTCAAACAAGAATAAGTACACCTTAAACTCGCACACAATACGAAGCTCTCTTTACAAGGATTACAAACCATAAACCTAGAGACACTAATAAGAGAATAAACAAAGAGAAAATTACATGTCTTAGCAGACCAACAGAGGCTTGCAACACTACAGTCGAGAGAGATGAAGAATAACAAATTGTAAAAACCCCTCAACATGGCAGCCTAAAACCATATGTTAAAAGCCCGAAACATTAAACCTGGTAAAATGATCAATATGCTCTCACTCTAATGCACACGGTTTTTAGGCCATATTATAATAAGTATTCATATTGAACTCAAGTCAATATTGTATTCATGTACTATATCACGGTAAAACATATCGTCGAAATTCGACAACCATCGATATTTATGTGGATCGAAATCGAAACAGCCCACTTTTTGATGATATATCACAAAAAATTGTCGATTTTCAGGCAAACTGGCTGGAAATCTTCCAAATTTCACAAAACTTCGCGCGTGACGACATCTTCAGTGGTGAACTTCCCCTTGCGACGGTGGATCTGTTAACCTTCTCCCTTGTGAATGCTTTACAAGAATGATTCACTGTGACGGTAGACCTAAACCACCTTACCTTCTCTTCCTCTATTAGTTCCCTCACTACCTGCACCTCGTCGTATTTTCTCATGGGAACGGACCTCACGTTATACTTGTTTCTTAAGTCCGATGAGAGAAGAACCTTTATCAGCAGCTAGCGGAGGCTAGAAAGGGTGGTGAAGGGTGCCTTTTGGCACTTGCACCTGGAGCATTCAACGGAAGAGAAGAATAGAAGTGAAGGTTGTGAAGCAGTTGACCAAAATAAAAAAAACATAAATGTTATTAATAACCCAGTTCCCTCATTGAACCCAAGAATTTCTCCCCCACACCCGTGACACCCTCATCCACAATATCAAAGTAAGTGATGATGTGATTCATGGGAATATGGCATCTTCAAACTTAGATGTCCGTAGAGGGTGGGTGAAAATTAATACACAACACCTACAACAAAGTTGATCTCAATTGTCTATTTTCGAAAGTTGTTAAACACATTTTTGCGAAATGATCCCAACCGTATGCAATGCAATGTTGTGTATTAATTGTACAACACTGAAACACGACCCAAAAGAGCATGCGTGTCGATTAGGGGACCAATTTTATTCTGTGTTGTCACGAAATGTCCAGCTAACCATGCTGTCCAAAGAAAGGACGATATTTTGGCCTTAGATGGCGGAGCAGGCCCGCCGTCATTTCGGGGCTGTGTCACCGCGCACATGAGAGTATGAGACATGACAAATGCTGCGCTCGCCTCTCCCAAACACTGATGATGGCCTTTCTCCAACTTTGTGATGCTATCCTGCTATTGTTGATGTGGTGTTGGCAATTGGCATTAACTCATTGTCAAACAGAGAGCTTGTCAATGCTTTCACACTTTCTTCAAAGACAAATGAACGTACAATCCGCCCCTGAATCTGGTTGTCAAGAATGAAACTTCATGTTTCCATAAATGCAGAAAGAGCAAATGCACCCTTAAATGGAGAAACATTATCCGTTGTTCATTGGTTATGCACATTTCTCTGCCTTGCACGGCAATGCACTTTTGTATCAAATGGTTGGCTGAAAAAGCAAAGCAAATACAAGAATATTGAAAATTTTAAAATTTTAAAATTAAGCTTTTAATCTCAGCCAACCATTTGGTACAAAAGTGCACATTTTTCTGACACTCCCACTTTATGTTTAAAAAATACAAAAATATCAATTTATTAAACACATTAGTCTGTTAGTGAAACAATTAACCCACTATTTATTTTTCTTTAATTCCAAAAATGCTCTTACCAAAATCTGAGGAGAAAAAACAAAAAAATTCAAAAACAATGTCTTCATCAAGTAAGATTCGTAGGTGGAAGAATGTCTTTTATTATAAGAGTATAACAGTCTTTGTGACAATATAACTAACCATTCTAACAGAATAGGACCTATGCATTTTTTAAACATAAAGTGGGGTGTCAGTGCCAGTGCAAT
The DNA here is from genome assembly GCF_041222555.1 of Hakea prostrata. NCBI lineage: Eukaryota > Viridiplantae > Streptophyta > Magnoliopsida > Proteales > Proteaceae > Hakea > Hakea prostrata. The sequence continues at coordinate 45,425,237 of NC_142607.1, read as the reverse complement.
TTGCTCATGCAAAAAAGAGTTCAAGCATATACATTGCAAGAGGGAGATTGAGTTGCAAATCGGTTTGCCATGAATTATAGGGTTCAATTTTAGTGCTTAATGCATAGCATTGTGCTGCCAATGGTCGAGATCGAAATCTAAACCTAGATTTTGATCTCAACCATCAACAAGAGGTGCTACTCATTTAATGTGTATCATTCAAGTCTACCTTGGAATTTTATTAGGTCCATTTTTGAAATAGATCATCCATTTTTCTCTAGATGAATGACATGTGTCCATTAATCACATTCAAAAATTCATATTAAATTAATCTTCTAAATCTTACTTGAACCTTTGGATGTGACTGATAGACACATGTCCTTCATCTAGAGGAAATAGATGGTCTATTTCTTTATTAGAAATTGACCTGATAAAATTTCAATTGTATTATTGGATAACTTGGGATGTTGTAAACAATATAATAGTTTTTATGTTGAAATAAATTCATATTTTACCAAAGAATGGAAAGGAAAAATGAGGGAATATAATTCTTGTTAGTAGCCAACACAGAGTTGTTCTAGCAGTTAAACCCATGCTTTTTAGTGAAGAGGTTGTGGGTTCGATTCTCAACGAGGCATCTCCTCTGAGGATGTAGTCGAGATGTGCACAAGTTGGCCTAGATGAACCTTGGCTCAAAAAAAAAAAAAAATTTGTTCTTATTATATTACAAGAGGGTTTAGATGTCATTAGGTTAAATGTTACTGACATTTGTATGAAAGCATTTCTCCATATTGAGCCTATACTAAATACATGTTAGTATAATATAATAGAGAAGTTTGACATGAAGAGTAGATTTACTAAATGCATTTTTCCTTCCTATTGATAAGGAGGAGATTATTAAAATTCAGTTGGTTTTTTTTTCTCAAGTTGACTAGTTGGAGTGGGGAGTTTCTCTATTAGATCAGTGATCATATTCTAAAACATAGGAATAATTTTATTTCCAGTAGCCGGCTTTCTTTTCACATAATCACTCTTTCGATTATTTGATGATAAATTCTTATTGGAAGAGAATATAGAATGCCTATATTTTACCTAAAATTAGAATGTTTATACTTTATACGGAAGACTTGTGTAAATGGAATTGCATCTGGTGAAAATTTGTTTATCAGTGAAATTCATTTCTTTAAATATTTTTTGTGTGAGGTGTGGTTGTGAACTTCAGACTGCTAAGCATATTTTCCTCGGATGTTATTTCTCCAAGACTGTTTGATTTGAATTGTTACTTTCCTTTTTCTCCTCAAGGCAAAGCATTAATAAATTTTTGTTTGGTGGGATCCAATTTAGGGCTGATGAAAAGAAGCCAGTAATCAGTTTTTTCTGACATTTTTTTTTGGGTGTTGAAGCATTCAGATGCGTTCAGAAAATGTTAAGCCTCCAGATTCCTTGACAATGGCTTGCAAAATAGAGTTAGATGTGGCCCGACTGTGGGGGTCGAGAGGCCACCTTCGAAGCTTAAGTCAGTTACTGAACTAATCACCAAGTCTCTAGCAAGTTGCAGAGCATAATAATGAATACGTAATTGAGGAACGATTTAGATACCTCTGGAGTAAGTTGATCATTTGTTTATATAGACCTTACCTCCAATTCTCGACCGTTGAGTTAAGTCTCGATCTCTTTCGATGGCCGTTCGATCGAGGGTTTCCTTCTAGATATTTGGAATTGCAAATAGTTATCAATCTCGGCATGATTCCCTCATTGCTTTGCTGATAGTTGCCTCCTACAAGTCAGTTTCGTCTACCGGAAGGTTCGGGAGATCTTACCGAACTGATAACCGAAATGCGGCACCTTTATGATCATTAAATTAGGTTTTGGTGGGTCCCGACTACGGTCTAACCTAGAGGAAGATTATAAACCCGGTCCAAAGGTTTGGTGCAATTTTCAGGCTTGTACTTGTCCACCCGGTCTCGTATTGGTTGACTCAGGCTTGTACTTGTCCACCCTCATTTGATCAACATTCCATGAATAAATCTTTAGTTAAGAAATATATAAATATATAAATAAATAAATAAATAAATAAATAAAAGCAATGATTCCTCTTGGTTGGAAGAGGAAAAAGAAGGGAACTTCATTTCAAGTTACTCTTGTAGAATTGTTGTAGATTAAACCATTCTAGGAGAAGCTTTAGTAATAAAAGCAGCAAGTTTACTTCATGTAGTGAATTTGAAATTGAACAATATTATTTGTTGAATTAGATTGCTTGCAGCTATCTATCAAATTAATCATGGTCATGCTGATATGTTGGCGCTGAATACTATAATCTTTAACATTTCTCAGATATAATAATTATTTTCTTTTCTCTCATGTTATAACTTATAAGTAACAAAATTTTTAGCCCTCTAGATTTGGTGGTATGAGACACTAATTTAAGACTTTTATTTTGACCATTTTCTTATGGATGAATGACACTATGTTCATGAGAGAGGGTTTGATGTAAGATTTAAAAGATAAAATATATTTTATTTTAATTCAATCTTAATCTTTTGATGTGATTTATATACCGATGTCATTTATCCATTCTTGATCGGAAATGGATAGGATAAAATTCCCACCAATTGAGAATTCGGAACAGCACATGTGACCGCTTTACCACCACAAAACATGTGGAGCCCACAGGGGTTGAATGATGTTTTTTTAAATTTTTTATTGTTTTTAACCTATGGGCCCCACATGTTTTGTGTTGGTAAAGTTGTCGGGGAGCACAAAGTGCTCTCCTGACGGGGTACTGATCCTGATTCACCAGTTGATGCCTCCAAAAAATCTATTTGAAGAGGATATCATTACTTGTAGTGAAATTGCTTGGGTCATGCGTGTTAAATGCGTATGATTCTCAACTCGAGATTTCAGACTATTAGATCCAAAATTTCGGTCGAAATTAAATCTCAACCATTGAATTTTAATGGTCTGAGATCGAAAATTTAGATCTAAAAAGTCCAAAATCTCGGGTTGACAATGATAGGCATTTAATGTGGAGGACCCAAGCAAGACCTATTTGTAATGCCTTATTAGAGAATGCATCTTGAAATATGATATGCTATCTGTCCGATAAACTATTCCGGTATGTTGAAACTTTCCCTAGATGGCGAAAAACTGAAAACTCTGGTTCGCTCGACGGCTGAACTACCCCACTTCACTTCACCCCTTCCAAACACGACAGTTGGAAAATGGAAACAGTGAATGAGACTGTGAGACCAGTCACGCTAAGATGCCGGTCTCAAACGGCAAGTGGGACCCGCAAAACAATGGGCGCCTGAGTTGGGAATGTTAAAGCCGGTCTCGTCTCGCCTCCACTTCGTCTGTCTTTGTTTTGTTCTTCGCTTATTTTCTACGGCCGAGAAGACACGAAATCGAATAAATAGCTTTTCTGTCTCACGCGGCTTCATACGGTTTTACGAGACTCTGAAGATCCAACGATGAAATTCTCCAGTGGAAAAGAACAAAATCTTTCATTCAGTTCAGGTGACGTCTTACTTCCGTAATCATCGCAACCTTCCGCTACAACCAGTGATACTAGCGCCGCCGCCTCTGCAACCACCACCTGAAGCTGGGATTTACAGAGTTTGTAGTGCAGCGATGGAGGTGAAGGTGAAGTGAAAGGGAAGAATAAAATGGGGGCAACGCTCTCCAACCTAACGGAAGGGGCGAATTGTTGCACCGACCGTCCAGGTTTAGGGGATATACCAGAGAATTGTGTGGCTTGTGTATTCATGCACTTGACGCCACCAGAAATATGCAATCTTGCTCGCCTTAACTGGGCTTTTCGTGGTGCTGCTTCTTCTGATTTAGTCTGGGAAGCTAAATTGCCCCCTAGGTACCACAGCCTGCTCGATTTGTTTCCCCCTGAAAGATACCAGAATCTATGCAAGAAAGATATCTTTGCCCTCATCTCTCGTCCCATCCCTTTCGACAATGGAAACAAGGTTCTATTTCTCTTCTTTCTTCACTTTCTATTCGGTCCATCCTATTTTTTTTTTCAGCTTAGGGTTGGAAGCAACAAGAATGTTTTTTTTTTTTTATATATTTTTTTATGTGGGATTCTTCTGCAGGAGGTTTGGGTGGACAGGGTTACTGGGGGTGTTTGTATGTCGATCTCGGCCAAAGCCCTGTCGATTACTGGAATCGAAGATCGGAGATACTGGAACTGGATTCCTACTGAAGAATCTAGGTTTGTTTATGTCTATAAATTCGGTGGCAATGAACTTTTAAGTTCACCCGTAGAGTGCATTTTGTAAATTGTTGCCGTGGAAATTCCATTTTCGTATGTGCTACCCTGTCTTTCTGTTTTGTGGAATGTTACTTCCCCGCCCCCCCCCCCCCCTGTGTCCCCCCTTCTCCCCTTCCTTTTTGGTAGTTTGTGGCCCCTCTCTCTTTTCCTGACGGGCAGTGTGATGCTAGTTTCTAAGTTTTTATGGTCCCTCTATCGGCTTTTCCCGTTAAGTTGTCTTATCCCATTGTGTCCTGTGGTAGTTTTTGATAAGTGCTGTATGCTGAGAATTCTGGGAAAAGGTTATTGCTAGCAAATTGTGGTGGCCTTAATGCCTATATGACGGTTATTCTTTTATGGGAAGAACTTTGTGACGAATATAGCTTGCACGCCCTGCAAGGAGTAAGATGAAGTGTAGTTTATTTTGTTCTTCATTCTATGTCATAGTGGAAAGGACGGGATTAGGTTCAGGTGTTAATATCCTGTTTTCTTTTGGGCATGGGCCGAGCTACTTGAGTTTTTATTTTTTCTTTTTGTTTTTCAAAATAATGAGAGAGGGATCAAAGGATAGGAAGGGTTTATGGGCATTTTACATGCCTAGCTCTTTATTTATTTATTTATTTTTGGGGGAGGGGGGGGGGGGGGGAGAAGGGGGAGAGGAAACAGGAGAAGAAGACAGGGCATTTCTTTCTGGGTTTGTGTACATTATGTAGATTTATACTTCCTAATTATTAAGGAGAAAGAGGAAAGTGAATGTCAGTGTCTATGAGAGGGCATGTAGTGTACAATGTTTCTCTTCTTCTTCTTCTTTTTTTAATAAATAAATCCCTTAAGTTTGTAAAGGGGAATTATTTTGAGACAGTAATATTGTGTTGTGGAACCTTGCTTTTACTGTTTGTGAGGCAGTGTGGAAGAAAAATGCATATTTTGCTTCAAATGATTGCAGATCATGTAAGGCTCATTGTGTTGGTGGGAGGCAGGGTGAGATTGATAGTAAACCTTTCCCTTCCAGGGGAAGGGGTTGTGGTTAGGATGGGTCAATCACATGGCAGCATGTATTACCTATCTTTTTTTTTCCTCTCCCCCCCCCCCCCCCCACCAACCGGTAATGGCGTGCAATACCTATCTTATTCCAACTTTCTTGTCTCCAAATTGTTCACTATTGCTCCTGATTGACATAATGACATTAATGATCATTGATTCCAGGCTTTCAAGTCTACTCTTTTAGGTTGGTCAGATGATCTTCTTTGCTTGAAGAGGTCATTAGACATTTACCCCTCCTACAGTTTATTGATAGTTGTTGTGAGGGACTCGAACTTGTCCTGTGCTAGCTTGTGCTGGCGCAAGTAATTGGGGAGAGTCCTAATTGAATTAGGACTCCCTCTCCTTATCCTTTTAGGACTTTTTAAGTTCTTTCTTCATTTCCTAATAATAATCTGTTTTATACTACTATTCCTTCTCTAAGTTAGTTCTAAATTATAAATAGTTCTAAACTATGAAGTGTAAATCTATTAATACCCTATTAGGTTGAATCATCTATGGAGTGCAATCTTCTCTCTGTTTTCTAGAATAGTCTTCTGCGGTGAATTCACTCAATTAAGATGCTAATAAAAGTAGCCAAAAGCTAATGTTATTCAGTTTATGGAAGGATACTGGTTGGCGAAAGAATGCATGCTTCTCCATCCCCACAGGTTTTCTCTGTAAAGATTATCGGTAAATGAACCCGTCTAATTGCAAGCTGCTGAATGTAGACTTAGGGAAGATAAAAAGGAGTTTTTGGATACCTGCCATTTCAGTTAGTATGAAGTACATATGGTAGGCAAGATAGTCCAGAGGTGATGATGGTCCATGAAGTGGTTGCTGCTTGTTTTTCTATGAGGTGCTTAAAGGTGGATTAGGGTTCTGCTGTTTCAGCCAAAATACATCAACGAGAAGGCCAACAAAAAAAAAAAACAACAACAGGTGGATTTGCAAGTCGGGTTAAGATTTAAAATTGCCACCTTGACAAATTTCCCTGCTACAAGCTATCTAGTTGTGGGCATCCCAATGTGATTGTTTTGTATTTCTTCCAATGGATGATTGTCTTTCAGTTCCCATGGTGGGTCATTTGTTGTTGGTTATGCAGCTTATAAATATGTGTTTCATTGTTCTGGGGTGGTGTTCAGTTTTTTGTTGGTTTTCTGTAGGAGGTTCTTTCTGTTTCAGATGCTAAATGCATGAGCATTGCAAGCATAGCCTTTTAATACGCTTGAATTATATGTCATTCATAAGCAATTTAGACAGTCAAAGATCACATATGAAATAAAACAAATAATATGTGAAGAGATACATGATAGCTGAGGGGCTCTGTTAATGATTTTAGAAGATAAATTTGAAGTCTTACCATGATGGCAATGGCATTATTTTGGGTTATACAGCATTTCCCCATCTTTTCATAGTTTTAGGCATCCTCATCATGTGCCTGTGGATGGGCTTCATAACCCAAAATATATCCTTTGGGTAAGAGTAATGATATGATGATACATGCACATCATGGACTTGAAATCTTTGGTGTGTACCCCAAGCCTCTATTTGTATTCTTTAATGCTTGTCTTGAGGCATCAGAGCAGAAACGATGCAGTATCTAGGCACGGGTGGCAATATTAGTGAAAGAAGAGTAGTTTGTGGTTATACAAATTTCAGAATTCCTGTTTTGTATGGTAATCCTATACTTATTTTACTCTGAATTTCTATTTACATGGACTTATATATATTTTCAGTTTCTTTACCAATTTCTATTATTTTTTGCATATCCTAGTTGAAGCTAACTTGGAAATCTACCAGTCCAGTCCTTTTATGCATAATTTTTGTTTCATTATATCAACTCTTGGTTGGGTTAGGACTCCAAAGAAGCTAGAGGTTGTTGAGTTGGTTTCAGAGTTTTATTAAGTCTTTATTTGTCAATTCTATTAAGGCTGTTTTGGTATGATTTTTTTTTTTTGGGGGGGGGGGGGGGGGGGTTGGGGGTAAGAGCTGTTTTGGTATGGTTGCTGTTAAAATCTTAGGGAAGACTACCGAAAATTGCTTGCTTTAAATTTTGGACCCTATTGTTTGGTCTGATGTTGCTGTTGCTTATACGATATTTTAGATTGCTGATGGTGACTTTTTATTGCATATGTTGTTTGTTTTTGTTGGTTTTTTTTGACAGTATTTCAGCTACTGATGTTTCTGATGATTGTTGTGCTTGAGTTGATATTTATGCCTAAAGGAAATTCTCTCCATCTTCCTTGATGTCTCTATTAAGCTAGACAGGGAGTATTAAGATATTTGTCATGATTAGGGGGTTATTCTCAATCATGATTAGTTATCTTTGGTTTTATTCTTCCCTAGTGACTACTGTTTACTTTCCCTTTTTCTTTTTTTTGGGATGAATGAAATAATCACTAACCAAAACCTTGAAAGGGGAAATATATGTGGACTACAATTTGGATTTCCTTCTGTAATTTGTTCTGATATTGTAAATATATCAAGATGGGGACTGCATCCTGACCTATCGCTTGTTATTTTTAGCAGTCCCTTCTCTTTTTCTTGCTCAGTATTTTCCCCCCATTCTCTTCTCTCTTCAACTTGCAGGTACTGGTTCCAGTTTTTGGGTTTGTCACAGTTACATTATGTTTCCTCATATATGGATATTTATACTTACCCTGTATCGATGACTGACCTGGAGTACCACCAAAGTTAAGCTTATTTGTTATTTGCATCAAGATCCATGAGCTACAATCGGAGATGACATTAGGAAGACGAAATGTTTGCTTCATTTCCAGCCTTCGCATCATTAACAATAGGTATACTGCTCTATTAAGAATAAACTGTGAGTTAACACTTCAATGTTCCACTTTATTAACCAAATATATCGTTTTAATAATGATTTTGTCAATGAGGCATGGACTAGATATTTAGATGTCTCTCAACAACCTTGCCTCTCTTTGCCTTCCATATGTTCGAAAGAATGACCTGAATCAATACCCACAGGAACTTCCCAGTCCAGCAAAATTGGTGGATGTTTGCCTGTATAAACCATTGTCACTTTTCTATCAACAAACTAGTAGAACCGCCTCCACCCCAACCAATGCATGTACATGCATGCATACACAAACACAAACACACACACACACATACACAAAAAGAGCCTGAGAATAATGGGTATAGAATGAGAAGTTCACATTGATATCAGGAATTCACACTGGGTGAGGAGCTGGTTGGCGAACTCCTGTGTCAACCCATGCACACCGACTATAGACATGGAGACAGACAGTTGTACTTTCACCTTTTCTGTTGCATTCTCCTGGTTAACTTACTATAAACCATCTGCAAAGTGCTCCAACTGAGGGTGGTACAATGAAATTCAGAGGATCTAATATAGAAAGAAGTACTCCTCTTGAGGGTTTGAAAATAGGATGTCGTCTTAACACTTTGCTAGCACCTTGTTGGGTATGCATGTCTAGCAAACTTCATGCAGGGTATTCCATTGTTATGTTCTATATTGTCACTTGACCTCTTTGCTGTCGTTTGTAAGTAATCTGCACAAAACTAATGATTTGCTTTGGCAAGAATAGTGGGCTTCCATGTGATGTTTAGACATTTCCTTTTAGGGTTTGAGTTCAGAATTTTAGGTAATATATTTAGATAAGAAAAGAACCATTACATTCGAAAGCAACACTTCTTTTTCTTGTTACATGCTGGTTCTGAAGCATGAAGTAGAATTTGACAATGCACAAGAGGATGAACTAAAAATCCAGCGCTGGCCTATCCTCCAATTCCATGAGCAATTGGTATATGTTCTTTGAAGATTTAATCTAGCAGTCCAATAGGCCACTTCAGGTCTTTAGCTATAGTGGTAGTGTCTTTGAATAATCTCATGTGAAGTCTAGAGAATTGCCATTCATTGGTTTTTCTATTTTCTACGAGTTTCTCCAGGGAGGACCAAATATATGTAGTTTCACTTAAGATCATGTCTCATGGTTGGGAAAATAGGACCTATAGATGCTATGAAGACAAATTTTTGTGCACATGATGCAAAATATATTGTAAAGGCATTGTGTAGATGAATCTCTAGACTATATAGAACATGACACATTGTTTTCGTTGCCCTTAGTTTTAATCCCAGCAAGTTCTTTAAGTTGAGGGTGCAGTAGGGTTCTAAAATAATTTGAAAGTACTTCTAACATTATGTGATTACCAAATGCTGTCCATGTCTTTCCTGTAAGGTAAGGTTACAGATTATTTGACACCCAAGGGGGGTGCCAATAAGAAACTCCCTTTTGAAGAGACATTTCTGGGCCAATCAATAAGAGATCCTTTTGAAAAAAGATCTCATTTTTTTATTGACCTTGTTATTATTGAGTAATATCTGACAGTAATCACCTTGACTGATGGTTTCTTTATATGTGCATGTATTCCTTCAGTAGCTTATTCCTTTTGGATTTAGTGACCAACAGTATTTATAGTTTGATATATATTAATTTTTTCCCCCGTGTGTTGCTCTGGATTGCAGGAGACTAGGAGTTATTACATGACTGACTTGTCATAGTATTGCCATATCATTTTCAGGTTCCATGAAGTGGCCTTTTTGCAGCAAATATGGTGGTTTGAAGTGGATGGCTTGGTTAAGTTTCCTTTCCCACCCGGTGTGTATACCCTCTCATTCAGAATTCATCTGGGAAAATTTTTCAAACGACTGGGTCGACGGGCCTGTAGTTTTGAACACACTCACGGTTGGGATATAAAGCCTGTACGTTTTGAATTGTCTACTTCAGATGGTCAGCAAGCATCATGTAATTGCTTTTTAGATGAATCTGAAATGGATGATGCAAATGCCAACCGCAAACGTGGGCATTGGATAGAGTACAAAGTAGGAGAGTTCACTGTCAACGATTCAGAAGATGCAACAGAAGTTAGATTTTCCATGAAACAGATTGATTGTACACATTCTAAAGGTGGGCTTTGTGTAGATTCTGTGTTTATTTTCCCTAGTAATCGAAGAGAGAAGAAGAAGAAGAAAAGCTTTGATGTAGCAGCAGCCGGTACATGATGTATCGGCTAGATCCTAATGTGGATGTGTTAACATAACTCATACATGTGAAGGTTTTGGTGTTTGGAGGATGTCCTGTGCGTCTTCACTGCCACTTTTTCAAATATGCTTGTTCTTCTGGTCTTTTTGACATGTTTTTCTTCTCACTGTATTTTGTCAATTCCTGTTTGTTCTGTAAGTGTCCCAGACAGGTTAAATAGAATGTGCTCAGTTAATGAGTTAGTTAGCTATGCTCCAGTATTGCATTAATGTTCTATTAAGTTCTATATGTATTGCTGTAGTTTGATTGCAGGTATGTTTCAGTTCATTAATTTGGGATAATTTTGGGCAAGGTTCAGAAGAACATGGTATAACTTAGGATATACACAATTGAGTTTTGTTTAATTAATTTGGGGTGATTTTGCTGAAGGTTCAGGGATTACATGGTATGATCGGAACAAGGAGCAGCAATGCTACGGGGCAATTGGTGTAGATGGGAAAGTAGTATTAAAACCCATTTAGTTCTAATGGGAGAATACAAGAGACTTCTACCACACTGGCAGCTTCGAGTGCTCTTATTTTTATGTAGGGTTTAAAGTATCGGTATCAAGTATCATATTGGCCAGATGATTTTAGGAGACGTATTTTCTTGTATTGAGTATTATATCACATTGGTCACATTGGGTTTGATTAAAAATAAGAAATGCAAAAAATTGTTTTTTTTTTTTTTAATAATTTAATCTTAAAACAGAAAGGTAAGAACAGAAAGCAAAGATGAAATTCATATATAAAACGATCAAGCCTTTGATTTTATCAATTCAAATCAATACATGTTAAGCATTGTATTTGACTCCAATCATTGATGGATTCTAGAATGCTAAACCTAAACCTACATTATATGCAATAGTATGTAGAATTATTACTGGAAAAATATAAAAATATATAAAAAATCTTGGTTAAATTCTTTTCTTTCTCCTATTGTTTAGGAGATGTAAGATATGAATCATGGTGTGTGGGGGTGTATTGGAGTTGTGGGTTGTGGAGAATTGTCCGTGTGACTAAATTTTATTTTCACAGTGATTTTCTTTGGTTGTTTTAGTTGTTTTTGGACAACGGCTGTGGTTTTTCTCTTGTTTAGAGTTTTTTGCGTAAATTTTCATGTTTAGTCATTTTTCTTCTTCGAAGTTGTGCATCCATTGTTCAACACTTCAATACATTTTAGTGTAATTCAATATGTCCTTTGTATTGTATGGATTGTATCCAATTTGATATGTATTATATCATAAAATACTTCAAACTTTGTTTTTATGATAGTTATAATGAATCATCATATTTTCCAAGACTGGACCTCTTCTTCAGAGCACCCAAGAAGGAAAAAGAAACATATGGAAAAGTTGTTGCTTTTCAGGAATGCCTGTCTATGTCCGTTTTTATGGCGTGTTAGTTGTAATAGAGGATACGTATGTCGTATTCTTTGAGCTTAAATGTTATTGTGGTTATCACAACCACCTTCCTAAGGGTTTGGGCTCGACCCATTCTTTAGCCAGGATGACCGTGTCTATTGCATGTATGACATTTGGTCAATTTCCACTCCTTGGTTCGGATCGAACCTTGTGTTTCATGCAGTTATCTTTTGTATTTTTTTCCTTTCTTTGCTGTGTCTGTAGTTTCTTTCAAGTTCATGAATGAAGCTCTTCAGTTTCGTTAAAAAAAAAATGAAGGAAGGGCAGCAACAGAAGGTAGAAGGAATTTGCCTTCCTTTCTTAGAAGGATTAAGGGGAAACGTTGATGATCTTTTGTTCCAAGGGAATGCACGGGCACTTTTTCGTTTTCCTTTTTGCTTTATGGTTGAGCTTTTAGCAGATTGTCTCCTCCTTTTTGAAGAGGAGTTCCTCTACCAGCAAAGGAAAGGCAGACAAGCAACTTCCACCTTTTGCTTGTTGTTCAGTTCGATTTCAAAAGAAAGGGAAATTAGCAGAAGATAATTAGAAGTTATGTCTAATTCTTGAAAGCATTATTAACATGGAGGATAATGTTCCTCATGACATTTTGCATTTGCGAGTTCAAAGCAGCTCTATGTATACTTGAGAGTAATCACTTCTATATTTTGTTGATAATCAAATTAGTTACAAGGACTCGGACCTCAAAGGTTTAGGGGATGGAAAGAGGTGGAGGGAGGGAGACAAAGATGTACATGAATAGAGTTTTGAATCCAAAACATCTTTGGTCCTATGCTTATACATAAGAACCCCCATTATGTTAGAACCACAATCAAAAATACCAAATAATTTACAGTCTAGATCATCTTCTAGTCAAGGGAGAACAATGGCTCACTTGATGCGTATCCATCACAAAATAGGGATGGGGCCCACATGAGACTTATTGGGAATCTCACTTTTGATTTATTTAATTAATATTCACTCATAAACCCCATCACTATTTTTTTTTTTTGGTATGAAGCTGAAAAACTTCATTCATGAATTTGAAAGGAAATACAGACACACATCAAAGAAAAGAAAGAAATATAAAGATAAATGCATGAAAACACAAGGTTGGGTCCAAACGAAGGAAATGAAATTGATCAAATGTCATACATGCAATAGACAAGGTCATTTTGGCTAAGGAATGGGTCGAGCTCAATAAGCCCTTAGAATAATGGTTGTAACAACCACAACAACAATTAAGCACAAGGAATACGACATACGTATTCTCTATCACAAACGCCCAAAGAGGCGATATGCCACAAAGGCGGACATAGACACACCACAAGGATGGAAATACACGCCATAAGGGCGGAGAGATAACACACCTCAATGGTGAAAACGACAGCCACAACGGCGAAGACACATCGATGGCGACTAGCAACACAAGACTCTCGCAGCAGCAAAGCTTCCAGATCCAGGGAAGGCACTTTCAGCTCCAATATAAAACCTTTAGATCTGTGGAATGCATGGCTGGATCTCGCATCTACTTGAGTTTTTTATTTTTTTTTCTTCGATAACCATAAACTTCCACCGGTTGGGGAAAAAGAGAAACTAGAGAGAGAGACGGAGAGAAAGATAAATTGAGAACAATTTTTTTCCCATTGAGAAAAGTTTTCCCCCCCCCCCCCCTAATTTGAAACTTCACAAGCGTGGGAAAGACAGAGAACAAGAGAAGCAGAGAGATAGAGACACTGAGAAAGGAGAGGATCGGGGAGAAAGATGCGAAGAGGAACGAAGTGGAGAAAGAAACAAAGGGGAAATAAGAGAGAGAGAGAGGACGAGACATATTAAGAATAGAGCCAAAAAAAAAAAAAACACTAGAGAAAGCAAGAAGAAAAGGCAGAGAGAGGGAGAAAGGAGGCAAGGAAGCAGAAGCAGGGGTGGAGGTGGAGAGACAGAGGCTCTCCACCTCAAAGCACGACGACAGTCGGTTTCCTCAGAGCGGCGCTTTCACTAGGGTTTTTCCTCAGTTTGTTTTCTCAATCACTATTGTGTAATGAAAAACGTCGGAGGAATACAATGTTCTATCATGATAGCAAGGTTTAAAGTATCCCATGATACGATTATTCTACCCTGACAACAAGGTCTAAAGTATCCCATAATACAACTCAATACTATCTGATACATATTGATATCTATAGCTACGTCTCTATATTGAATTGCACTAAAATACATTACATAATAAGATACAATACTTTGCTATAAAATGATGTCTCTTAAAACCACCTAATCCATATATAGAATACCAACATTTTAAACCTTACCTGACAACAAGGTGGTCCAAACTCAATAATTAATTTACTACTACGTGTTTGTAACTAAAGATATGATCTTTCATGACTGATAAGGAAAGAACACCTTCACCAAGGTCAAATGAGTTGGAAACTGGGTTGAGCCTAAATTCGTAATAGGTTCATTTTCTTTTGTTTGCAAAGAAAGTTTGATTAGGCAGATTTTTATTAGATCTGGCACCCCAAAATACTCTCCCAGTAAAATTAGATCTGGAGATGTCGAGATGTGAATGTGCCAGCAGGAAGTTAATGCAATGTAATTGATTAGGTCGTTGCAGCTAGGAACCATGTATTAATGGTCCCTGAACCCTAAAATAAAAATATGTAGGAATGGTCCCAATTTTGTCACATTACGCCCAGAATGGAAAATTGGTTCCCAATTTTGCATCTGATTCAACTTCCCTTTTTTGCTTTTTGGGGAAAAGAGAGTGGTGTTGATTGACACATTTTGTCCCATACCATTTTGTGTTGTGCAATTATTCTGCAACACCTTCTCGAATGTTTGAGATCTCAATCTTGACTGTTCGCAGCACAGTGTTGCACAATTAATTAATGCGCAATACTGAAGTTGAACCCCTATTGTATCTTATCAAAGAAAATCCAAAAATAACTTTTTTCTTTCAACTCATTTTTGTGTTTGAGTGAGAGAGGGATTCACATTAATTAGTCAAGATTTAAAGTATTGGTATCGAGTATTGTATCAGTCAGGTTATTTTAAGAGATGTATCGTCTCATATCAAGTATTATATTGACCAATAGATTTTAGAGCAATTCAATAGAGAGATAAAGTGATATGTATCATATCAGTTGTATCCAATATGAATACTTGTCAGCTAATATAGTATGGTACATGAAACCATCCTCTGCTGTGCACAACAGTACACTTATATGCTAAATGTTGAGGCTTTTTTCAATTTAAATCAAGTCTTTAATCACAGAGTTCTATTTAAGGGTGTCAATTGCTTACCGAAACCATTTAACCATACCGAACTGCGCCGTCTAAAACCGCACCGTTCAAAATTCGATACGGTACGTACCGAAACCGAATTTCTTCGGTATGATTCGGTTTTAGGTACTCATACCGTCGATATATATCGAAACCATACCGAATTGGTACCATACCAAATTAAGGGATATAAATATGATTTTACAATTAAAACACTTTACATTTACCCTATCCCTAATTCCTTTATTCAATTTTTTGTTTTGTCCTTCATTCCTCTTTGTAGATTTACTTGCTTTGTCTCTATTAATTAAATTTACTTACTTTTTGTCTCAGTTAACATTAGATTCTATCGATTGTTTGATCGTAATTTCATTATGATCTTAATGAACTAATAACAAAAGTGGCATGGATACCAAATTTTTGCCGCACTAAATACCGTGTTTAAACATTTTTCCCGTAGCGATTTAATACCAAAACCATAATGAATCGTTTTTGCGAGTTGCGACACTAAAACAGTACTGTACCGTGTAAGGTTATAGTTTTAAGTACTAAAGTTGATACCATATTAAATTACCGAAATTGTACTGATTGACACCCTTAGTTCTATTTAGCATATAAATGCACTACTCTGCACAATAGAGAAATGTGCACAACACAACAAAGGATTTTTTCCCGTATGATATCGTGAAATACTTTAAACTTTGACGTAGTTATTGAAACTAGAGATAGAGAGAGAAATCCCCATCTGCTCCCCTCCCCACAACGCTCCAAGCTCCAATGGACCCAGCAACATGCGTCTTTTCCCTTCTGGAGTACTTTTTTTTGGCTAAACCCTTCTGGAGTACTGAAAACTGAATTTCTGACTACTGCTTCTCTCTCCAGAAATGGTTCTCACCCGGTTATGTTACAGTGCCAACGTCTTCTCAGAAACCATACACTTTTATTGCTCCCTAAACCCTGAACAGTTTACTGGGTTTTTCCTCCTTTCCCGTGTCTCCGTGTCTTTACTCTCCATGTATATTATGTCATCATCTCACTCCCTCATCTAGTAATTCTTAACGTTTAAAACCTGTGCCTCTCCTTAGGCTTACTATGAAGAGCATACACACAGAGCTGAAACTTTTGGTGTTAATTTTGTTGTAATAGGGAGACAGATCGACCAAGGAAGACCATACAGAAATGGCATGGAGTGGAAGCTTTAAACCCTTTACATCCCAACCCCCACAGCTTCCCACTTTCTCTTTTTTATACAACTGTGACTATGTTCCATTTCCTGGTGGGTCATGCAATATCCTCTCTCTCTCTCTCTCTCTCTCTCTCTCTCTCTCTCTCTCTCTCTCTCCTCCCCCCTCTTGTGTGCATGTGTCTCTAGTATATAACTTTGTTTTTTTGACCTGTTAGGAGAAGAGGGAGTGAAGTTTGGTTCAGAAGCAGATCAGTTGGGGAATGAGAAGAGTAGTTGTGAAGAAAAGACTTACATGGGGAATAAGAATAAGAGAAGGTTGAGGAATGATCAGACAGAGATGTTAGAGAGAAGCTTCCAGGAAGAGATAAAGCTGGAACCTGAGAGGAAGATGAAGTTGGCAAAGGAGCTTGACTTACATCCTCGTCAGGTGGCTGTTTGGTTCCAAAACAGGCGTTCCAGGTGGAAGACTCAACAGATGCACCAAGTCTATGATGCTCTTAAGCTGGATTATGAAGCCATCTCAGCAGAAAACCAGAAGCTCCAAGAAGAGGTTCTCTCCAACTCTCTCTCTCTCTCTCGCATGGAGTTTCACTATACGTTACTATTGAAGATTCCTTCTATGTATGCAACATATAGAAGTGTGAAGATAAGCAACTGCAACCCTATTTTCAAACAATCTTGTCAAACCACATACCTTGGTAGTTTTCGATTGTGTAATTATTTGTTTTTATTTTTATTTTTTATTACTGTTCATTTCCTCATCCATCACCTAAGTTCTCTTCTATCTACATTTTTTTTTTCTAACCAGTGAAACTCTGTAGGTTATTAAACCGAAAGCTAGATAATAACTGTTCCTTGTTTTTCTTCATTGTGTTACGTTCTTACTCTGAGTTCTTGTACCCGACTTGAAAGATAAAGCCACACCGATATATTTTGGTGGGCAACTGGATTCATAAGGTCTTTGGTGAAAGCAGAGGGTTTGGGTCGACCTTATATATTATCCAATTAAAATTTATAAATATGTTTCTTATGTTAACCCATTAGATCGTTGTAAAATTTGAGATTTTTGCCCTAGGATTTTGGGTGATAGTTTTTATAATGCCATTTTGACAATTGATTGAGATATCTTTATATTATCTTCTTCTACATAGAAAAAAAAAAAAAATTCTTTTTTGCTCATGAATGTAGAGCACAACATTTGTGTGCGACCCCATTAAACCTCTGCACCTTTTCGTTTTGTTGTTTCCTCAGTATCCGTTGTAACATTATTGTTTTGGTATTTGTTTCTAAAATATGTAGGTAGTAAGACTAAAAGCTAAGCTAGCAGCGGCATTGAAGCAAGGCTCCACAGGTTCTCCAGAAGTCTCCCTTGAAGAAACAGTCGAAAGTACAGCGGCTGTGAATCGCAAATTGAGCGAAAACAAGAACAGCACCGCCACTATATCAGATGGCATAGCGACAGCTGAAACAACAAGAACAGATTTTTGCGAAGACCATCAAGAGATACCAGAGTGCAACGATCTCTTCAACATAGATGATTACAATCCAGCTTTGCCACCTTACTGGGCTGTCTTTCCTGGTTATCCTTAGAACTTGAAAGCAGTTTCCTTGTTCATAGTATCATCAAATGGAGCAGAACACTCAATTGAAAACAATTTGAACTGTTCATTCTTGAAGATTGATTAGAGGTTTAGATCTACCCATTTTAGCATTCCTTTGACATCATTCTCCTTCTCCTTTGTTCTTTAGATACAATGTGTCAGCCAAGCCATATCAGATTGGTGGTCCCAAATACTTTTTCTTCTGTAGTCATTATACTGAAAAATTGCAGTGCTAGTGGTCATACATCTGAGATTTTTGGTTGGTTGTCCATATGTTATTAAGCTACACAAAGTCCAATACATGTCCTGAGCTTAAACGGCTGCCCCTTTAATTGGCTCTCTGCAACAGTGTACGGAATTGCTGCTCCAAAGATAGGTAGAGGTCCTCACTGGGATTTTTGTTATCCGCAGCCTCAGATTTTTGACATCTGTTGAGCTATTCATCTAATAGTTTCAATTAACTACATTTTTTGTTTTAGGTTGGAAACTTTTACAAATTTACACTCACAAACCCTTCATGCAAAGAAAATTCACAAAAAAAACCAAGCAAGTTTTGGGATGGTAAAAAATGATTTAGATTCAACCAAACCCTAACCCAACTATCCTCCTCTCTACTGTCTCCGATAATCTAATCCATCTTCTCCGTCAGGTGAAGCTCTAACCTACTCTGGTGACTCTTTCTAACCAGAAGAACCTCTCTGCTTGAGCCATTTTCGGAGCAAATTTAGCAGAAGCTATTTGATATAGATTCTTGAGTTCTTCCTGAGTTTGACACAGTTCGGGTTTCACAAGCCAAGAACGCGAGTTCCCGACTTCTTTTGTTGCAACAAATCCGACTTCTTTTGTTGCAACAAATCAGGCTCAAACCCTATGGGTAATCGCCATTGAAACTCCCATTTTGGATTTCGATTAACAATGAGTCAATAATGACGATAATATTGGAAATCAGAGACAATGCTTGAGAGTTAAGGAAATAAAAATGATAGATAAAGAAAAAGAAACTGTAGATGCAAATTTCGGTTCATTCATGGTCACTGAAATAACTGAAAATTTGGATATTTCAAGTCTTGGTCCATTTTGTTCATCAACATCAAATTGAAGCAGAGTTGTGTAGGTGTTTAGTGATATACTGAAAGAGAAAATATATTGTTGAGATTCACGATCGGGTTTAGGGTTTGATATTGATTTTCTTCTTCATTCCATGTTCTCTGTTCTGTTGGAAAATTTGGTTAAGATTTGAAGCTTTGGTAGAGCTCGCCATTTGCGGGGCTTGATAACATCTGGTTTTTGTGGAAATGGCACATCTTTTTTTTTTTGGTAGAAAACAAGACTATATTGAAGGAGACATAGGCTCTGGCTGAGGAATAGGCTCCTTCAGCCAGACAATGGAATTTTGCCAAACCAGTGCAATCTCAAGCACTAGGGCTTCCTGAGCCAAGGAATGAGCCACAGAGTTGGCTTCTCTTGGAGTAAAACAAAAAACACATGTACTCCTTCTCTTGGAAATGGCACATCTTGGTACCGTTTATGCAAGTTGAGGGTTTTGTCTATTTGGAAAAAAAAAAGATTGATATTGTAAATTTGAAAACTTTCAGGGGTAGGTAATTGTAATATTTAAGACTTTTTAAATGTTAAATTCAATCAAGTAAATCGGAGTCGTTAGTTGTCTCCACAGCTACGTGTCCAAATCTCGCAAACGCGAACAAAAATCCGTTCTCACTGAGTCTCGATCTTTATCCTGATAGGGGTCCGTATTCTCTTCATACTTATCTATCACACATTAGAAAGGAGTACAGTTGGAAATCCAACTCTAATTCCTCTACCTTGTTAGGCTGCGTTTGTTTGCAAAGT
Source organism: Hakea prostrata (assembly GCF_041222555.1). Taxonomy (NCBI): domain Eukaryota; kingdom Viridiplantae; phylum Streptophyta; class Magnoliopsida; order Proteales; family Proteaceae; genus Hakea; species Hakea prostrata. The sequence continues at coordinate 45,405,589 of NC_142607.1, read as the reverse complement.
TGGGGTGGAAAAAGAGGTGGAAAAAAAAAACGTGCGGACCCATATGTAATGGGATGAAGGAGAAGGACATGAAAGGAATGGATTTTGTAGAAAAGTGTTAACTGTGAGTCCCACTTGTTGATTTTTTATACTTTTCCACAAAATTCCACATATTTTATGGAGTTAAAAAAAAACATGGAGTAAAAAAGTTAACTTACCACCTCACTAGACAAGTTTCTAACTTCTCTTCCCCAAGCAACCAAACAAATTACACTTTTAGGATCTAAAGGGAAAATTTGTTTTTTCAAAAATTTTCAAAACAAAAATTTTCCCACCCCACCTTTATTCCAGCAAACAAGCGCAGCGTTAGAGACTCGCCTCCACTTCCCTATCACCAACTGCAAAGTTGTAACAATATATTGTTCATGAATGCCCCATTGCCCACCATTGGTTTACCATTACCATTAATATTTGTGCAACAAATTTAGGTGTTTACAGCCATGTCAGAAGTTTTTCAGACTCGGCAGGATGGCCATCCGAATTCATAATCCCAATCAAACTAAGGCTGTGTTGCTACCTTCTAAGCAGATCATGGTCTCTAACCAACCCGACAACAGAAGATTGACATGAACCAGTAGCTGCTAAAACTAGACAGAAATCAAATAATGGTTAAAAAAAAGTGCAAACTAACACAACACCACCCAAATAGGCCTGCTCCAAATTCCTATTGCAAAAAACGTGATAACCAGTTCAGTAAGGGATGAATTAAGACACTATTAGATTAGCCTTGAGATGGAGCACTTTTCAGGCTGAAGATTTTAAGACACTAGTCCATATTACAGGATTAATGGTAAGCAAATGGAATGATGTATCCTAGAGTAGACCCCCAAAATTTCTATAACAGATGAATGGAAAACTCATCTTGTATCACACGAATGTTTCACAAGGTAATGAAAATTTGACAGATGCTAAACAATTTAATACTACAATAGTTGATGAGCCACCTGGATGTACAAACCCTCCACCCCTACACAGACTCAACGCATGATGAGTGCTTCTGGTGACATAACCATACATGAGGGATTCTTGCAAAGCTGTCATGGGCCTTGAAACAATTCGGAGAGTGAAAGGAGGGGTGCACCCTAAAATGGTGGCACTGCAATAACTCTATTTCTCTTTACATGAAAAAAGGAGGAAAATTATCTGAAGCACCTGATCCTTTTTTTCGATCCTAGGTTCCTCAGTCTCCCGACATCCAAAGAATATGTTCTTAAAGACACCAACCAGATATTACCGGTTCTGAAGTCCCTCGATTGCTCTCTTCCACATATAAGCTCTTTGTTTTGAATCTTCAAATGTCATCATCTTCTTTGGCTGAACATTCAACAAACCTAATTCAGATGAAGTGAAAAGGAAGTTCATAGGAAGAAAGACAGACATAAGAGGAATCTTACTGTACAAATCTTGAAGCTTGACACACTTGATACTTGGATACTGAGGTCATTAGGGTTATCAGACCAAAGTATGGTCCCTTTGACCCCCTTTACTGTCATCTTTGAAGGATCCACATAAATCAATTTTGGTTTGTCAGTGAGGATAAGTTGCACCTTCTTGTTTGTTAGCTTCCGTATTTTCTTCACCATTGAAATCATAATGACAGACTCCCCAGGCTCCAGAAACTGCTGCCTGTTAACAAAATAAAGGAAATGATTGCATTTAAGCAAGGCTGGATTTTGTAACTAGATAAAAGACAATGAATGCACATCAACAAAGTTTGAAATTTCACACAAAAAGAATAACAATAATTATTCATTTTGCTTTTTTTTTTTTTTTGGGGGGGGGGGGGGGAGTAGGAAACATATGTGGAAATACCATCTGGAATCAAAAGAGTCAATAGAAGCAAGTCTGGTCACATGACCAGTTGATTCAGAAGATGATGTTGCTCCAATCCCCTCATAAGCTCTCGTAGAACCTTCCTGCAAAGGTTTCCATGAAGAATCCTGAACATCAGCCTGAGCAGCCTTGAAACCAACAAGAAATGCGAGCATAGACTTTCTGATCACTTTCGAACACCTGGCAATAGCTAGGTGCCCAAAGTACAAGAAAGGTAAACTTGTACCCCTTTTCAAATTATTTGTTTGGAAAACAGTATCATACATTAGACTCCAAAGTAAGATTTGGAGGAGTCTGATTTCTTAAATTTTTCCAGTCTATTCCCCTGAAAAATGGATGCATTTTGAGTGCAGTGTAGCCATCAGGTGCAGCACCAGGTCTTTTGCTTGGGTTTATATCCTGTATCACAGAAGCAAAGTTCATTAAACCTTATAGTTTATCAAACAATGTTGGCTTACGGCCTAAGCAGGAAGTTCTTTGAAATTAACGCTAGTGTACCATAAGGCAAGAAACAAAATGCTTAGATCAAAATACCCTAAGCCGGAAAAAAGGTAGATCATTGCAAATAATGGAGGATATTGAGATAGATTAGTAGCAAAACTAGTAAGGATGAAGTAAGAAATAATCACATTAAGCTGGGTTGGGAGTTGCTCCAATACACAGCAAGCTACAACAAAGTAATCTGAGGTGGAATGGGCATTGTTCGATGGAGGCCTTTAGATGCTACAATATGGAGGAGTGATTTAATCCAGATTGAAGGAACTATAAGAGATAGTGGTAGACATAAAATAGTCTTAGGATAAGCGATGAGAAAAAGCATGCATGGCTTAGGGCTAGCATCCAATATGACCTTGAATAGAACTGACTGGAAAGCAAGGATCCATGTAGGCAATCTAATTTAGTTGGGATAAGTCTGAGTAGTTGTTTTGTTGTATTGCACATAATGGAGGACCAAGCACCAACTTCAAGAAATACAAAGCAAGTTAAGGTTACTTTTATATAAGAGGTGAGACTTAAAGAAGGGAAACAAACCTTGATGGAAACCCCATGAAGATTCCACTATTTCAAGGCTAAAAAAATAATGCAAGGTCTTTCATTTGTAACTTAAGAAATTCAGGATAGAAGGACAAAGAAAACCTAAATTCCAAATCTAATTTGAGACGGAAAGGAAAAGAAAACCTTGACCTTGCACCCACCCCCTGGAAAAAAGGAAAGCAGGGCATAAATGCTATACAGATGTCATGTACGTTTGTTTAGGCATGGGAACCTGGTTAGAAGTCTGACACATAATATATTAGAGTTTCAAAAATGATAGGCAGTCTCAGCTAATGTGGATCCCACAACAAGTTATGAGTGCATGAAAGTTATATTGTCGAAATAGCAAACAACTTAGCAATCTAGCACGCAATATTCGATTTACAACATGGTATTTAGAACTAAAAAGTGGATAGTTTACTTAAAAAAATCATTGTTTAGGGTTAAAACAACAAAACAGAAAAACTCAGCTTTACCCAACTTAATAGGGTTGGCTACATGGAACCTAAAAGAGAAAGAAAATCAATATAGAAGCAAAGTGAAGAGCCCCATAAAATCAAGTATTCTGAGCTATGTACCACTTCTTAACTGCCTGAAATTCTGCTCCAGGCCTTGAAAATGGACTTTATTACACAACAACATGGCAACATGAGTTCAACTGAATGGGGTAACCCAAATGGATCTTGCTCTCCCCTCAACTCTATTTGAAGTTATCCTAGGGGAAAGGCCTAAACTAAGCTTGTCTATTTCATAGTCGAGGGGGTGGATTCATGTGAAGAAGGATTTCCTAAAACAAAAACAGAAGGCCAGGGGGGAGGGAGAAAAGAGACGATGGCTTAGATCAGATCCTGTCACCCTGTACAAGCTTCCCAAGCTTTCCTTGTGCAGGCGGATGCTTGTGGAAGACTATCCCATTGTCAAGGTCAGGATAAAGTGGTCCAAACACAAGAACTAGCAACTGGACTTACTCAACCCCAGACAATCTCTCTCAGAAAGGAAGGCAGCAGCCAACAACAAGATCAAACAAGCAATTTTCAAATTCAACAATCAACGTTGACTTTTCTCTCCTATGATTTTGGTTGATTTTTCTTTTCTTTTTTTTTTTTTTTGGGGGGGGGGGGGGGGGGGAGGAGTGGGGGGTTTTAATAAAAATGCTGTAATCAGCTCTTTACAATCTCACTTTCCTTATGAAATAAAACTCCGACTCTAATCTTACCACAGATTCAGTTGTTGGGGGAAAAAAGTACTAACTAATAGCTGACCAGAACTATTTCCAATTCAATCCCCTTTTGAAAAAGAGTTCCTAATTACTAGCTAGAGGACCCAAACAAACTACCTAACTTTAGGAAGCTAACTCACTCAAAACAAAATTTAACTCTAACCTCAATGACAACCCACTTCATGTGTCTTTTAAGTGGTCGTATGACCTCTAAAGTAAACCAAAATAAAACAGGAAATTCTATATACTGAAATTTGCACTCAGCCATGTACCCATGTTTTAGATCAAACAAGTTGGCTATTACAATGCGTTATGAAGGCCCAACCCATATATACATCAACACTATGTTCACTCCACAGAAAAGCAGGCCCAATTTGGTTCTGTACCTGCAGCAACTTCCTACCTACTGGACCAGAATCCCACTGTCCAGTGGGCTTCACACCATGACTGAATCACACAGCTAGCTGCACAAACTAACTGCAGTTACTCTTCAATCATATGGAGCTCTTGCCTCTCCAAACTAATGTAAAACAAAAATAAATCCATCCTTAATCTGACTAGGAAATAAGATCCTACTCTTACTATGAAAATATTCCTATTGCAAATACCAAATTATAAACCTACCTACCTAATAACTAGGAAATACCAAATACCAAATGAGCATAGTTCAACTAGGAAAAGTAACTTGAAAGTTAAACCTACCTACCTAATAACTACAAAGACAACAAATGAGCTGGAATCCCCTAGCTTGAACTACCCCTTCATCTGGCACTGGGGGCTGGCTTTTCCTTAACTTGCAGTTAGGTAATGTACTCCTGCCCTGCATCAATTATAGTTCATGGAGCAAGGGCTATTCGTCAAACTACCATCCATTATTACTATGAATTTTTCTTTTACCTTTTTTACCTTCCCAACTCTATGTTAATGAGTGGGAATTGATGTAATTTTAGCAAATATAGGGGAGAAATTGATTCTCTCCCCAAGCATTCCTACATACTCTTCACTTCTCTCATCATATTTCCTTTTATAACTTAGAACGGGTACCTGCATTTCGTGTTAATTTGACCATGTTATGATGTGCATGATATAGTTCAGGAGTTGGTTAATACCATCTCTGCATAAATTGTCTTAGACAGTCACTGCCAATCGGCTTTTGTGTGCTTTGATTCTGGTTTCTCTGTTGCTAACTGGATTCTTTATCTAGTAAACTTGTTAACTGCAGTCTGAATGGAACATATGGGCACCAAATCTTCAGACACGGATCTCATATACAGATCAAAAGGAAAGGAAAGAGCATTAAAGGAGGAAGGAAAATTTTGATGTCAGATCAGTAAGTAATAAGACCCTTCAAGGAACATTGCTCAAAGCCTTGAACAGCAGCATATATGGTTGCACATATGATAAACAAGAAGAATACTTCACTTTAACAGTATATTTGAATTTACAGTTAAAAATCCCAATGTACAACAGTTAAGTTGAAGAAAACATGTCCAGGCTATGATTGTCTGTCAACAAAAACAAACTTTCCACAGCAATAGGTGCTTCATCTTCCCTAACTTTTCTCCCCTGTTGGGGGAAGTGAAATGGGGAGTAAATTAGTGGTTCAGGGTAAAAACTCTTGGCTACAAGCTCTGAAACCAAACCAAATCCAATCTGCAGATAACTTATGACTCACCATTAATCCATCAATAAGGTCTTTAGCTTCTACAGAGAAGTAGTCCGGAAATCTAATATCTCTGGCGATAATTCTTTGAAAAATGAGCCATTCACTCGCATCTTTGAATGGAGAAGTTCCTGAAAGCATCTGATATATGGTGCATCCAACAGCCCAAAGATCATTTCTGTTTTTGACATAAGTCAATGCATTATGTCATAATTTGTAATTTCCATATAAAAGAGGATGTCATATATGTTCACTTTCTACATTTTGAAACTTCTGATACATTGTGCACATGTCCGGTGTCCCTTACCCAAAAGTTGCAGGGGAAGAATTAAGGACTTCAGGTGGAACATATGCAGCTGTTCCCACAAAGGTGCAAGCTTTGTCGTCTGCATCGCACAGAAGGAAATATTAAATCTCATCCAACAAGTTCAGTTCAAATGATTGCCTCAGGATAACATCATGAACTCACCTGAGGAAGCATTTGGAAGGACAGTAATTCGGCTGTCTTGCATAGGCTTTACACTACCAAAATCAGCAATTTTGAGATGTCCTTCTGTGGTAAGCAGCAGGTTCTCTGGCTGTCATTAGAAAAATTGTCAGCATGCTTGACATACCATGAGGCAGAACAAAAAGTAACTGGAAGTACCTTAATGTCTCGATGGATCAATCCAACACTGTGTATGTACTCAAGAGCATCCACAACTTCTGCTGCATAAAAGCGAGCTTCATCCTCTGACAGACGACCTTTCTGCATGCAACAAAAATTAATCATATGCCTTGAAAGGACAAAAACAGCAGGCATCAAAATGATAAAAGAAATTAATGTTTCCCCGTATGTGAAATTTACCCTGGTTATCTGATCAAAAAGTTCTCCACCTTCACAAGATTCAAGCGCCATATCTTAAGATAACAATGAATTGGACCATCAGATTACCAAGTAAAGGAAAAACACTAACAAAATATTACAAAGTAAACAAGCTTGTGTTCATTTGGAAGAAAAACGACATCTCTTCAGAAGTAGCCAATAAATCCAGCAAAAAATAAATTAATTATAAACTATTTAAAAAGGGAAAAAGAGGGTAAGGGGGGGGGGGGGAGGAACCAAAATACCTACACAGAGAAAAGGTGTCTTGAAATGTGAAAAATAGCTTGACAATGCCAGAATGGTCTAACTGATCAAGAACAATACGTTCGAGCTTCACATATGATGTCTTATTTTCTTTGGTGATGAATTTTTTGTCCATAATCTTCAAAGCATATACAATTCCTGTGTCCTTCTTCTTTGCCCTGACAACCTGATCATAAATTACTAAATATTCACACTAAATTCATCCCCAAAAAAAAAAAAAAAAATTCACACTCAAATTCTGAACACATTCTATCATAATATATCACAATAAGGGAATCTGACACTCAAGCCAGCATATTTGAGCTGCTGCCAATAACCCAAGATTATGACAAATTTCAGAAGTAACAAGCAATTTACTTTTGGAAATGAGCAACGGAAATTGTAAGCCACCACATATGAAATAGGAAAACAATCAAGTACTCCAAAGTTCAGTGGCCATCAAGGAATTGAGGAATGAGAACAAGAATAGATAAGATTAACTTCACAAGCACAGCAATCATAATAAGGTTCACGATGTTCATATATTTAAAGAGAGAGAAAATGCAGAAAAATAGTTGTCAGTACTTCAGAAGCAGGCAGTTGGAGTGATCTCTCTGGTGATAACATTAGTTTTAAATCTTTGGACGTTAGGCAGATCTCTTTGACAAAGGATGTGGAATTAAATGATCTCTGGTTGGAGTGAGATTCCAAACTTCCTAAGATGGATTTAAGTTACAGTTGAGACCATTGAATACTTTGCCTCATCCTAATCAAATAATTGAATGATATATTTTTTTTTTTTTGGTATTCAGTACTGCATTTCTGATTTTTTGGTGGATCAAATTCACAGTGGAGTAACACTAACTAGAATGTCATCCTTCACATTTAAGGAGATCTTCTCCGCCAAAAAATTGACATACCTAGGTTCTCAATGCATGCTCCAATTTAAGTTAGTGTTCTCTGCCGAATGGTATGATTCACACAGTTTTGAAAGCTTCACAAGGCAGATTTTTAACACATTAGTATCAAGATTGGGAATTGTGGGTAACTCAGACCACAAAACCCTTTATTAACCAATCTAACTATACATCCAAATTTCCTTCCAGGCAGCAACTGTTGAAAATACTCATTAAGAAACAGTTAGTTCCTTCAGTATCCATCTCATTACGAAATTTTATCAGACTTCGCCACTTCGGTGGAAACCTTCCCAACTATTTTATTTCATTCCACAATTCCATGTGATCCAAATGATGTTAAAATGATCATGCATAGCACCAGGAGAGGTGGAATCCCATTTCATACATATGAGAATGGAATGAGCCATGGTTGGCATCCGACACCCACCAGGAGAGCAGTATCCTTATGGATACCTTCTCACTTCATTGCACCTCCATTTATAATTATTAACGGTCTCGGGTCACCATTTGATGTAATGAAAGAAATACAGAGCAATGAAAAAGGCAACTGGTTTGTGGAGTCTCCAGAACTAGGCAAATAATTGATTAGATCAGGGAAATCCTGGAGTGTCTGTCCACCATCCCCAAACCTTTCCCTTGGAAAATAAAAAAAATATAGAGTTGGTCCTCTTCACACACAGTTTCAGGAGCCGGTAATGGATTTTCTAACTAGAACCCTGAATTCATCTCAAACAAAGAGTGGGGTTTTTTCCTCTTATTCATTCCAACCCAATGAAAAGTGGGGGCAAGGACGAAGATAACAATACGATATTTCATCAAGAAAGGGCCATTAAAGACTACCCACAATCGAAGCCAATTATCAAATCAAATAGAGATAGAATCAGAGAGGAAACCTTGGAATAAGAACCAACGCCGTAGATCTTTCCCAATTCAAAGTCATTGATGCTGAAATTCTCTTGAGGGGCCTTAAACTTGAAGCTCTTAGATCGCTGAACGGTAGAATTAGAATTCTGAAGACGAATCTTAGTGTCGGAATCCTTCTCCATTGTTGTCTCAGATGTTCTGCCACCTTCACCAATACCCATTGCCAACATTTCACCACTCTATCAACCTGAACCTCTCTCTCTTTCTCTCGCTCTTTAAATTAGTTACTCTCTAGAAAGGAGAGAACCAGAGAACCTCTTCCTGCTTCTTCGTCACGGCGTCCAACGAAGTGAAGATGGTCAACGAGGACAAGTAAATAACCCATCAGATTCCTTTCCATGTCCGTCTGGTAAAGCCATAAAAAACCTCAATTGCTCCAGCTGCTACTTCTCACTCCGCTTACCCAGAATTTTTTTTTTCTTCCTTCCGTTCATTTATTTTTCATTTTTAAAGCAAGACCACCCTCACCCTACTGAATCTTAGAAGTCGAGAGAATAATAAGAAGCAGAAACATAAGAGGAAAGAACAAAATAAAAAATGGTTACGATGATGACAGAGTAAAAGTAGTTGTTCTCTTCTCCTTTTTCATTAAATCCTAAAAAAAAGATAATGTTTTTCTCTTTCTTATAAATTATCTGTATCTCCTACTACTGGTTCCATCCCAATAATAATCAAAAAATGACTAATGGATATTGATAGACGACATGGATGGTGTTATGGGGAAAGGAAGCACATGGGATTGAATGATGGAGGTCATTTTCCCAACCCTAAAAGCTCGGTCGATCGCTCCAATGCTTGCTGCTAATGATTGGGAAACCGAAGTCCTCGTCCGCCACCTGTGATTCTCTCCATCTTTCACTCTGTTTCTCTCTGTTTCTGGCTCTGGGTAGCAATAGTTTCTTTCCATTTGCTTTTCTTGGTTAAATTCTAGTCAATGCAGAGATGAGAGAAGAAATGATCGCAGTGGATCTGCAACTCAAGTAAATCTGAATCAGATAATAGTAAGGTTTGTTATGCATTTACCTATAGAAAGTACTTGTCTGTTCAACCGACATTTTTGAGCTCTTTGGCTATGGATTACATCCAATCTCCGAGATTTCTGGCCGTGCGTGGAAACCGACCGCTTTGCGCACTTGCGCCTCCTACCTGGCTTCTCAAGATCCCAACTTCCACTCCTGGCGGGGATTTCATACCAACCTGCTAAGTGTTTTTGAAAATGAAAAATATTTTACGGGAAAACATTCTCCGCTGTGCACGTATATACCAAATTTACCAAATGATTGAGTAAGAAAATAAAATAAATTACAGAGAAGATTATTGAGAATTTTTAAAATTTAAAATTAAAATTTTAATTTCAACCAATCATTTGGTTAAAAAATGCAGTGCATATTGCACAGCAGAGGATTTTTTTTTTCTCATTTTCAACACCACCCCTGACTTAACCCTTAAATTAATGCCATTCTTGCGGTTAGAAAAACCCCTGCACGAAAAATCCTATAGTCAACTCGTCTTTTTCTTGATCAATCTTTACCATTTGTGATTTCTCTAATCCCACGATTGTCTTTTCATTTTTCTCCCTTTTATCATCTTTCCTTAAAATATCAGGATAACGTTACAAATGAATAAGTAAAAAGTAATAGGGACTAACACTGTTGTAATAGGGTCTGAGGCTCTGAATCGATATGAAGGTTTTTTTGTTATTAAAGAACAGATAAGTGAGAAAAAATGGTGTGAAGAAATATGTTTTGTCTAGGGAATAAAAAAAATTTAATAAGTTCTTTTTTTTTCAAAGATTGTATACCCATTTGAGAAATATTTTTAAAATGAGCTCATTAAAGTTTTCAAATAAAAATGGTCTCTTAATATAAAAACAGGTGTAATTTACAATGCTAAAACCAACCCCTTTATCACATAGCCCCCGGGGGTTTCTTGGCAAATTTGAAAATCTAGAGGAACATTTGTAATTAAAAAAAATTTAAATAGATATAATAGTTTGTAATTAAATCTAATTTATTCATTATTTTATCATAATTATTTTCATACAAATGTAAATAAACATATTTGACAAAAGATTTTGTATAAGATTCCCTCGTCAAACCAACTAGACATTTTTTTTTTTGGGAATTAGCCTCAACAAGCAAAACCTCTCCAGATATGCTCACCAAGAAGGAAATGAAACCACCCCTGAATCCACATTGGCTGGACTCCATTACAGCAGTTGCTTCTACATCAGTTCTAAATTTTTAAAGATCCTCAAAGAGACCAGTTTTTCTTTTAGAAACAAAACCTCGCCACAAGCAGATCCCCGGGAACTTGTGACATGTGAATATCAACCTAGCCTAATGCAGTCATAGTAGTTACGCCTGAGAACCTGATTTGTATGTCAAGAGTCACAAATTTGCCAAAAGATCCATATATTTTCTTGTTTACACACCTAAGTTACATAGCCCAAATCCACAATCGGCCAGAGACAAGGCTAACTACCCCGGGGGGGGGGGAAGGAAGAACAGTTTGCAAAAGAAAAACTATTTCAAAGCTACAACAGATAAGGTATACAGAACAAAAGTGGTGTTTAATGACCTGCTATTGTAATCTCTCTATACATCCCAACGATCCTTCCGGTGACCAAATTCTTGTTTTCGATCAGCCAGACTCCCATAGATCTCTGAAAACTTGAGAAGACACTTACTTCTTATTTGGTAGTGCACCTGTGTGTTTCGGCTGATTGCAGCCCCAGAGAACTTTGATGTGTCAACTGCCCATGCTGGCTTTACATACTCCACAGTCTGTGATGAACTAGCATTTGCATACAAGAAATTCAGTAGCACATCCTCACAGTTGAAATACTTATCCACCACCTCCCTCCCTGCCCTTGCTGCTTCACTCCAGTACCTCTCAAATGCTACTTTGCTATCAATAAAAGCAGCCCCAGTCAATATCATGTTATACGCCTTGTGAGTTCGAGCATATTTCTCAGACCTGTATTTCAATGGACTACCAGTGATGAGACGTGGGTAATACCCAACTATCCTATCCGAATGTTCCCGCCATAACCGGAAACCTCGTTCAATGTCATTACATGTCATCATGATGTCATCATCAAGCTCAAGAACAGCACGTGTTTTTATCAGTGGATCCACCTTGAATCGGTTGTTCAGTGAATTGTGCTTCTCTACCCTGATTCTAATTGGTACAACAGAGTCTAATTCACTTTGTTCAGGAGGTTGCCCTTTGTTCCACACCACGACAATCTCTTTAACTGATGGACACCTCGAATAATGTTGTACATACATCTTCAGATTCCATAGACGAGCATCATAAGTCATTGTTAGTAGTGTAAACTGCGAATAGGAACCCTTGTATGGGTAGGCTGCTTCTGCACCATTCCCACCAAATATATAGCTGACCCCAAGGCACATTAGTGCCACTCCTACTACAAATATTAAGGAGAGAACAAATTTTCCAGCACAAGTGTTGGGCTTTATCCGGCCTCTTATAATTATACTTGCTCTGTTCACATGAGTAAAGAGTCGCCCCAGCTTGGCAGAGAATAAATGTGAGCGCTCCCAATCCCAGGCTGAGAAAGCATCACTTCTCTTCATTGAGCTATGGGGACACCAGCTGAGGGGTAAAATACACTTAACAGCACCCAACAACAGTCCAACTAGTAGAATGAGTAAAACTACAAAACCCACTGCAACAGAACCAAGTATTAATCTCCGAAAAGAATCTCCTGAAGGAACCCGATCTCCATCCATTACCCCAACCCACTCTCCTGAGCTTAGCTGTTGCACATCTAGGTGATGGTAACGAGCACCATTCCAAGCATTTCGACCCTTCTTGGCCTCTTCTATGCCCAGTGGAACTTCAACCTCTTTGTATTCATCCTTATTAAGAACCTCCACCTTGAAGACACGCACTCGCCGCCCATATGTTTCACCACAATCTTGACCAACACGGTAAAGGTTTCCATCGTAAACAAATGGCCTGCCCCCATTCCGAGCACCCAAGCTCTTACCGGTGTTGTAAATAGGGTTCTGTTTGTGCGGTTTCCAAGGTCCCAATGGCGAGTTACTATACCAGATTTCCAACTCTCCATTCTTCTTGGCACCAAAGCCACTGTGATCTGATCCAAAGAGCCAGTAATTACCATTATGGTTTATAATGAAGGAATCCACTAGGGGCTTCTTCATGATAACCCTTTCTAGTGTCCACTGCAGAGGAAAGTTAACAGCTCTATACAGGCGCAGTTCCTCTTTCTGACTGCTCTCAGGCATCATGTATATCTGCCAATACAAAACTTAGTATTGTCAAGAGTTGAAAAACAAGAACCAGGCAACTAAGACAAATAATCCAAAGGCTCTCATCTTACTTGACCATGGTAGCTGAAAATATAAGGATAAGAAAGATGCCAATCCTCATCCAAGGCAATACCTAATTGCTGCCATGTTGCACCATTATCGATACTTTTTGCAACACCGATGTCTCCTTGCATGGTGACAGAGTTCTTTGTCTCATAAAACAAATAGAGTGCATCTTCCTGAATAACATTGACAGTTCGGTTGCAAGAGTTGTTAAGAAATTTATGAGGAAAAAGACCAAGAGCTAATTCTTTCATAAGATTAAATTGCTTAAGATATTTAAACATAAGCAAGGACTGCAAACGTGAGGAAGAAAGAAGAGCATATTCATTTAAGACTTTAAGATTTTATAGAAATGAAATTTCTTTCCATAATCTTTCAACTAATTCATTTATATATATGATTATGGAATTCTACATCAATCCCAGATACCATCCTAAAGGCACTAAAATTTATCATAAAGAATTCATGGCATGAAAACCTTGTCACGTTTCTTTTTCCTTTCAATAAACTTTTTGCCCATGAACTATTTCTGATTAGGGAAAAGTACACAATCAAAAATGGATTAATACTTTCTTCTCTTTTTTTTTTTTTGGGGGGGGGGGGGTTGTCTGGTAGGAAAGTGAATTGACAATTTGATTCAAAAAATTTAGCACCAATGGTGCAGGGGAGGGGGGTGTTTAGGAAAGTGGATTAACAATTTGATTCAAAAAATTTAGCACCAGTGGCACTCTCTTCCCCTATTTCATCCCCCCTACCCTCAAAAAAAAAAAAAGAGTTTAGCTTCATTTCTTTCTTTCTTATTTTCTTTCCATGGGGTGGGGATGTTGGGGGGGAGAGAGAGAGAGAGAGAGAGAGAGGAAGCAACAAATTTATCCAATTTGATTTTCTGTAAGTGCACATAATCCGAACTGACATCCTTACTAATAGAAGGAGAATCTCCTAGAGAAGTGGCCTCTATATGTTTTAGTAGTTCAAATATATGGAAATGCACGGAAAATTTAAAGGAAGTGAAGCAGCTCAGAAAAACAATAACGCCAGCAGCAAACCAAGCCATCAAGCTTAACTAAGAAAGAGCTAACATGTTCAATTTAGAGTGAGGATCAATATCTCGGTTCTGAAGCTGGTTTTGACGGCCAAAAACTGAGATGTGACCATGATGTGATGAAACCATGTTGAAACCAGGGATCCTGTCATGAGTATGAAGGTGTACAAGCGGTGTAATGGTGTGACATGGCAGCACAGGTGATATGACATAATCACGGGTGTTCTAGCAAAGTTGGTTGATGGTGCAAACTTCAGGACATATGGCAGCATGGCAATGATACAGACGGTTCAAGACTCATGCTATGTGTATGAAGACAATTGGCAATACCAACAGCATCATTAACTGGTTGGCAGCATGTCACTGCATTGGATACAATGCGCATACAACTTCCGTGGTACCTTGACAAGTTCATGTTACGGGATAAACTATGAAGCCAATTTGGGCATGCCAAGTAGCTGTACTAGGAGAGGACATCTAACAGAGCAGTGTAGCGTTTAAGGTACACTTTCCAGTGCAACTGAGATTGTTGGATTTTGAGGTCAGGTGAAGAAGGTTTGCAGTTTTCCATACCATCGCAAAAAAGAAGCAGAATGGGGGGGGGGGGGGATCAAGTGCTAGTCCCCAGTACTGATGATGTGGCAATGTACAGGGACCATACAAGGTCACATGTTGCATGTAGGTGGAAGCCTTGGTGGCAACTCTAGCTTGATGGCAGCCAAGGCATGAGGGGCCCCATGAGCTTGGCAGCTAGGCCATTCTGTGTTGGTCCAGCAGCTTCATGGAACTTCTTAAATCCCTTCTAGTCAGAATCTAAAGGGGTGTGAAACACAAAAAGTGAAGATACCTAAGTCAGCTTTCGGGAAATTTGAATCAGAACACACTGAGATCGGAGTGGGAAGTTACTACATGATCTTGAAGTCCTCTTCCCCCCACCCCTCTCTTCCTCCCTCTTCCAGTGCTCATGAAATCCTAAGACAAGATTGTTTACACCCAGAAATCCAGATCAAAACGTTTGGGAAACAAGAAAGTTCTAGATATTTTCTTTTCTACTCCATACTGGTTGGTGAGGTGGAAATTTGGGACACTTCAAAAACCAACAATACCAAAGAAACTTATGAGGCTTGAAAATCAGAAAATTCTACCACTCATGAGGAAGTGGGTCGATTCAAGAAACTAAAAGAAAAATAATTGTACTCTCTATCTAGACTGACACCCCTGGCTCCTTGATTACTTGACGAGGGAGACATTCTCCCAACCAGCAAAATTTCATTTTTAAATGTTACAGAAAATAACTAAACCTTCAAATCCGCTCCACAGATTGATCAGTTGCAGTATCTTCTGGGAAAACATGCCCTAATCAAAATTTAAATAGGCAAGATTGACAATTAAGGGGCCAACGAAAGGAAAGGAAAGTGCGAGCCCTGATGAGGGAAAAAAAGAATACCTGAACATACAGAAAAGGATCAGCCACAAAATTGCTGGGGAAACCAGCATCTGTCAAAGATGCGCATGTAACTACAGGGTTTGCAATAGGCCAAGCCGTGCTCTCATCTTTAAACACATTCTTCTGTTACCACACAAAGAAGCCAATGAACAAAACCCAGAGAGAAAAAAGAACGAAAATTCAATCAACCCCAGAAAAAAAAAGCAAACAAATAAATAGAAATGAAGGAAAACCAAACACAGTAGAGTAAAGAAAAAAACAGAGAGGACTTACAGACTCAATGGGTTTCAAAGAGAAGGGTGAGTCACCATAGTAAATGCCGATCGACCATGATCCTTCATTATCTTCTTGACAACCGAGCGAATAGAGAGCAGGGCGTTCATAAGGTGAGAAAGTAAGCCAAGCGAAGAAGGTGGCAGCAGAACCTAGTAGTAAAAATGAACAGAGGAAGAAGATAAAAGTGGAGGAAAGGAAACACTGATCCCATTTCCATCTGCACCAACACTTCAGGGTCATGTCGCAACAACTACGACTGTTGCTGCTGATAATACTGCTACTACCCACAACAGGACTGAAACCCATAAGAAGAACCCAACTATATATAACTTCAACAAGACGACCTCAAGAGCATGAGCGTAAAACTACATCATTAAAGGGTATGTAATATCAGCATTGGAGAGGAAGACTTCCAAATGCAGGTCAGATTGAGATTGAGATGGGTTTGATTCTTCCCCGGTTGCACCTTTTTTCTTCACTCTCTGAAAGTGATTCTCGCTCTGCCCTGCCGTGGGTAAAACGTTTCTGCCGTGTGCTCCAAGGCTTCTTTCCCTGGTTGAATCGAAAGAAGATATGGTAGTTTTTTTCTGTCTTGTTATATTTGATCTTTCTTCGTTGTGGAATTATTCAATTTGCTGTTTTTGTCGATGCTCTCAAGACTTAGCCGTCTAGGGTCATTGTAAAGAAGAAAATTCGAACTGGGGTAGGATTTCGCAAGCACCGCTAAATTGAATACTTTTTGGGTGGTCTTCACTTTTCATTAAAAAAGGAAAAATGTTCTTCTTTTTAAAGTTGTAGTCGAGTCCGTCAGTCTATGTGCCCGGCCAAATGCAAGCTGCTCCTAGATTATCTCAACGAAGATGTAATCATATAATTTATAGTGAAGTTTCTAAAAAATTTCTTATTATGCCAATTTGTGATATTCGTTGCTGGGTTGGTTTGGTCAAATTAGATCAACAAGTTGGAGAAAATGCACCTGGGGAAGATAGTACGTGGGGTAAGGGTTTTCTCACATTCAAATGCTATAAAATTCCTCATTCCAAAGGAAAATAAGTAGACCAGACTATTTAAATTCTATAAAATTTCTTATTTTAAATAAAAATAAGTAAAAAAAAAAAAAAAAGAGTTGAATAAGCCTCAAGAACATGTTCAAACAGATAAACGTGAGAACGAGGTTGACCACAGAGGTTGGGCTCGACAATTAAATCATTCAATTATGATACCACTCTGAAGATGGGATTTTAAAACTTCGAGCTAAGCAAGTAAAGAGCAATAGGGGGGTAAATGAACATTTAAAGTGAAGTAGGGGAGAGGTATTTAATTGTTTTAGTGTAACTTGATCGATTGGGTTTGTCAGATAGTCCAATTGGCTTGGATCTCCTCTAAGTTCGACACATCGGATGCGTGAGTTGGTCTCCTTGACTCATCAGCTACTGTGGGTGACAACAACGGTATGATAGAACAAGCCCTATCATGTGCAATTGATAGTTCAATGGTGCATCACTTGAGACGAATATGTTGTTAGATCAACATATCTCCTGTCTGGCATGGGCTCGAAAACCTCCAATATGGTCAATGTCCTTCTGAGCTATATGTGTATATAGACTTAGTGAGAGTGTTTAAGTGAAGTCTTGGTCTTCGAAGGAAGCATTCGGAAGGTCCGATCACATGATCCCGAATATTGGTCTTCTACCTATTTAGCCTGCATCTTGCGATCCAACTTCAAGCTCCCAAACCTAAGTATCACCGCCATAAACTCATCCATGGTTTTAGAATGCCTCCTTAAACTCATCCATGGTTTTAGGGTCGAGCCCCCCGATTCACTCTTTGATTATTGTGGGTCGAATGATGTCTAGTTTTGTCCAACCACTGATTCACTACCAAACTCTATGTACTTGACACATGTTAAGCTAACACCTTGTCTTAATCATTAAAGCCAACTGGATAATACATTGAAATAAGTCGAGTTATGTAAATTTCACTAAAGCAACAATAATACCAAACCTTCTCTCCCAAAACAAATTCTCTACTCCCACTAAGAAGTTAGATAGAGATGTTTAACCCCAAAAAAAAAAAGTTATATAGGGATGAATCGACATCCTTTGTAAATCGAAATATATAATATAATTTTTTTTTTGGGTAGTAAACATAATAAGGCAATTGAAAACTACAAAATGGCACACCACTTTTGATTGTAACCCACTAAGAAACAACAGAAAGCTATCCAAGTTCCAAGTTCTTGGAATAAATAATAACTTAGAAATGTTAACCAACTACATCTTATTTATATGGGTGACAAAATGCTATTCGATTATATTGTAGCTTAGAATCAAGGCATTGAAACAACCTTTTAGCAAAAGGTTATTAGAGTAAGGTTGCATAGAAAAGTTACTTTAGGTTTCTATTTCTATGAAACTCTTTGTCATCAAGTTTGCTCTTTTTTAAAGTAGTATTCGATTGTGAATAAGATGTAATAATTTTTAATAAATAATCGTCCAAGTATTCTAAAATTTCCTTGAACGAGGGGTTTAGCATTAAGAATAAGTTTGACTTGGGAACGACAACAGAGTATTAATAATTGGCTTGCATCAACTAACCTGGCCTAGCGGAAGAATGCCAGGCCCGCCAATTGGTGTCGATCGAGACAGATTTACTTGGGCCCATCCAAAAACATACAAGAATGATCCATGGGCATATGGTGTCGAAGTTTGTTTAACCATATTTTTACCATTTAAACAAGAAGAAGATGAGAAATTTGTTTAACAAATGGCAAATAGATGAATTCTTTTGCATGGAAAAATCTTGATAGTGAACGTTTTTGAGATTGAAGAGCCTTTTTGAAGCCTAATTGATGTGATCTTCCGTTCATGTTTCACATGCTTTTTATTTATTCATCTTCAGTGAACATGTTTTTTCAGTGATGAAGACACACTTGTAACTAAATATCATATTACATTAGAGAAAATGAAAATTTGTTGCTGACATGGAGAAAATGAAAATCTACATAATCATTTGAAGGGAGATCTTCCATTCTTTTGCAAATATCTTGGTTGGGTGCCTCAATAATCAAGGATGAAGGTAAAATTCTTGCTATGAATGTTATTGGTCATAATACGGACAAAAAGGAAGTACCTGACATTTCTCTTCATGGTATGAGAGGTTTATGAAGACCAAATGAACCAACTTTGTCCCTCTACCTTGGAAGAGTAAGGAGAAAAGAAGAAATATAGAAAATGTATGAAGAACAAAAACTGCAAGACAGAACAGAAGAGAAGAAGAGAGTTCTCCATCTCCAAGCGAATCTAGAAGAGCTGAAGACAGAATAAAACAACGAAAAGCGGACAACAACATGAGTTCTTAGAGGACAATGGATGCAACTAGCATCATTTTTACGCAGTTATTCCTCAATAAAGCTTGCATTAAAGGTGAATACTTCTGTCGGCAATCATTTCATTATGCCGAAGCATTTTTGACCATCTTAAAGATGTGCATATTGCTCTCGTCCAACACTATAGAAGTGATTTCCAAAAGGATGGAGAATTCCTGTCGAATGGTTGTCCTTGAAGAACATCTATCAAAGAACAACACACAAATTCAGTGCACTGACTGTCCCTTTGACGAATCACTATCTAGAATCCCAATATGAAGCAATAAAACAATTTTAGAAGGTGAGAGATGAAAATAGAGAGCTGTTGTGAATCCAAAAAAGAGTAATTCAACAATATCTTTTAGCATTTTTCATTATTATGTGTTTTTATTCGGAGTTCTCTGTCTTTGTATTATTTTCTATTGGTGGGTCAAAATTTGACAGAGTTCTGTATTCAAAAGATGGGAAATAAATGTTATAAAAGAGTAATTCAATCTCGAAAAGAGGGGAAGTTTGAGTTTCCAGATTAAAGAATATCATAGACAACAGAAGACCAATCAGAGGCAAATAAGATTGTTACAGGCCTGAGATTTTTTTTCGTTTGATTTACTAAAATTAGTTTGGGTCATTGGAAATCAATCCAAGAAAAATTAATTTAACATTCTCTCTGTGCTATTCTACATTAATACTTATTTTCATCTACATTATCATTATATTATGTGACAAGTTATTTTCATCTACATTACCATTATATTGTATGACGAGTTATTCCAATACCCTAGGGGTCTGAAATTCTGACTTTGACCAATAGATCAGCTTAAAAATGATCTAAAATTATGTTTAAGGGACTCAATTTCTAACTTTGACCAATAAAAAGTGATCTATAAGGTCAAATTCAAAACCTTATTAATATAATTTCATTGTAAAAATTGCTGAAGTAAGACTATGTAGGAATATTATCTTCCGGACTCTAGTTGTGTGGAAACTTTCAACAATTCATGAACTATGAAACTTAACCATGTTTTTTAAATATTAATAATAAATTTTTGCATTGACTTTACTTTTCATTTTTTTTTGTGTGGTCAAATTAGATCAACAAATTGGAGAAAATGCAGCTGGGGAAGAAAGTATGTGGGGGTATTAGGTTTTCTCATATTCTAGACCAGGACTTTTTAAATACTATAAAATTCTTCATTATTAAATAAAAATAAGTAAAAAAAAAAAAAAATTTGAATAAGCATCAAGAAACCATGGAATAGTAAGGGAAATACAAGTCTTAGATTTGCCACGGATTGTACTAATCTTGCTAGAGAATCAACTAGATTTTTTGCCTCTTTAAAAATACAAGTAAAAGCAATACCCTTCGCTGCAATCCTTATCATGGATGAGACAATGCTGTCATGTTGCGATCAAATCTAAACATGTTTACACAGATAAAAGTGAGAGTGGACCGACCATGGGTGGTTGGGTGGCCACCTTTGACAATCAAGTCATTCAATTACAATACCATCCCAAAAATGGGGTTTTAGAACTTTGATAGCTAAGCAAGTAAGGAGCAATGGGGGGAGTAAACAAAGATTATAAAGTGAAGTAGGGGAGAGGTACTTAATTGTTTTGGTGTAACATGATCAATTGGGTTTGTTGGATAGTCCAATTGGCTTTGATCTCCTCTAAGTTTGCACATCGGATGCGTGAGTTGGTCTCCTTGACTCTTCAACTCCCGCAGGTGTCAGCAATGGTATGATAGGACAACCCATATCATGTGCAACTAGTAGTTTGATGGGGCATCGCTCGAGACGGATATGTTGTTAGGTCATATGTCCTATCCTAGCATTGGGGTGGGTCAAAGATCTCCAATATGGTCAATGTCCTTCTAAGCTCTCGCTTTGTGTGTATAAACTTAGTGAGAGTGGCTAAGCGAAGTCTTGGTCTTCGAAGGAGATGTTCGGAAGGTCTGATCACATGATACCAAATATTGTGTTTTCTGCCTATCTAGCCTACATCCCTAGATCCAAAGTCGAGGCCCCCAATTTGAGTATCACCACCAAAATTAGGATGCCTCCCAAAACCCATCCATGGTTTTAGGGTCGAGCCCCCAATATAGAACATAATAGGACAATTGAAAACTACAAAATGGCACACCTCCATTGACTATAACCCTCTAATTAAGAAACAACAAAAACCCATCCAAGTTCCAAGTTTTTTTTTTGGGTAAGGGTTTAGGGATGCATCATCATCTCTTTGTAAATCGAAATATAAAACATAATAGGGCAATTGAAAACTACAAAATGGCACACCTCTGTTGACTGTAACCCTCTAATTAATAAACAACAAAACCACCAAGTTCCAAGTTGGAAGGGTAGGGAGCACAAACCGAACGAAAAAGAACAAAAGGGCAAGAAAACACAAAGGCACACCCAGCAACCCCAATCGAACACAAAACCCACAGTCCAAGTTTTTTTTGGAGGGTGGGAGCATCTCTCCTTGAACGAATTACAACATAAAGGGCATGAAAACTACAAATGGCCCCTCTGTTGGCTGTAACCCTTTAATTAAGAAACAACAAAAACCTATCTAAGTTCCAAGTTGTACAAATAAACTATAACCTGAAATGTTTACGGACTACATGATATTCGATCACTACTGTAGCTTGAGATCAAAGCATTGAAACAGTCGGGTGAAACTCTTTGTCATCAAGTTCGCTCTTTCTTTAAAGTGCTATTTGATTGTATTCAAGATATAATGATTTTTAATTAATAATTGTCTAGGTGTTCTAAATTCCCTTGAACGAGTACGAGGGGCTCAATATTAAGGAGAAGTTCGGATTGACAATGGCAGTAGGATAGGCTTGCATCAACTAACCCAACCTAGCCGACGAATGCGTGGAGCCCACCAATTGGTGTCTACCGAGACAGATTTACTTAGGCCCGTCCAAAAACATATAGGAATGATCCATGGGCATATGGTGTTTGAAGTTTATTTAGCCAGATTTTTACCATTAAAAAAAGCTGAAGGAAAAACAGAAGAAGAATAAATTTGTTTCACCGGATTATTTATCTGGTAATTCACTGATAAAATTGGGTGATCACGGTTCAAATTTTCAGAATTGGAGTGGTTCAGTCAGTTCAGGCCAAACTTAACGAACTGGTATGTATCACAACACTGATACTTATCTTTTAAATATGAAATCTTGATTTTTTTTTAAATTTTTTTTGGCCATTCGGTTGGGGTGGGGTGAGAGGATTAAGAGTTGGAAGATCAGGTTTTGATTCGTGTGGGATTCAAAATTCAAATAAACTGATTAAGAGTCATTTAGACTAGATTCAAGTAAAAAAATAACAAGATTGAGTCATCAATCATGCTAGTCAAATACGCGATAAATTCGACAAGTTTAATTAATTTTTTTGAGACATTTAAGGCTCATATCATTTTTTACGATACAACAATAAAAAATCTGTCAATGCAGGGTTGATAGAGTGGTAAGATCCATACTTTTCAGTGGAGAGGTCATGGGTTAAACCCTTCGGAACAACAAAGCTCTCTTTGAGGATGGAATCGAGTGCACGCAAGTTGGTCCGGATGAACCTCAAGCACAAAACAAATAATAACCAACTTTATCTATTCATTCTCTCCCTTCTCAAACTCAATTTCAAGGGTATAAACTCAAAATGGATTCGTATTGATTATTTATTTTCTAACATTTTCATATCTTATTAAAGCTTGATCTTCCAGGAAATGAAAATTCTAAAAACATGAGTGAAATATAAATTTTTATTTTTTTATTTTTTTTATAATAAATGGCAAATAGATGAATTCACTTGCACGGAAAAATCCTGATAGTGAAATGTTATTGAGATTGAAAAGCCTTTTTGAAGTCTAATTGATGTGATCTTTCATTCATGTTTTACGTGCTTATGATTTATTCATCTTCAGTGAACATGTTTTTTCAGTGATAAAAACACCTTTGTAAAACTAATTATCATGTTGCACTAGAGAAAATGAAAATTTGTTGTCAATAGTGGTTGAACCTTTTATTTATAGTCGTTTCAAAAATTTGTAGAGTCATTTGAAGGGAGATTTTTCATTTTACTGCAACCATCTTGGTTGAATGCCTCAATAATCATGGATGAAGCTAAAATCTAGCTATGATGTATCAAATCTGTAACATTTCCACTCATGGTATGGGAGGTATAGGAAGACCTAATGAACCAGTTTTGTCCCTCTACCTTGAAAGGATAAGGAGAAAAGAAGAAACATAAAGAAGGACATGAAAAATAAAAACCACAAAACAGAATGGAAAAGAATAAGAGAGAGATGGGTTCTCTGTTTTCAAGCAAATCTTCAAGAGATGAAGACAGAATAAAACGAAAAAAGTTGTATAAAACTGTTTTTCAAATGACTAGATGTAACTAGCATCAATTTTACATTTATTTCTCAGCTACATTAATGGTGAATACTTCTTTCCGCAATTATTCCGTTATTTTGAAGCATTTTCGACCATCTTAAAGATGTGCATATTGCTCTTGTCCGATGTCAAAGAAGTGATTTCTAAAAGGATGGAGAATTACCATAAGACGATTGTCTTTGAAGAACATCTATCGAAGAATCACACATGAATTCAATTCAAGAATTGTCTCTTTAAGACAAAAAATAACGTGAACAGTTTTGAATCTAAAAAGGAGTAATTCAACTGTATCTTTTAGCATTTTTCTTTATTAAGTGTTGAAGTTCTCTGTTTTTATAGTGTTTTTTTGTTGGTGGGTTCGAATTTGACAGAGAAGGATAATAAATGTTATAGAAGAGTAGCAATTCAATCTTTAAAAAGAGTGGGAAAAGAAAAGGACTGTTTTACAAATTAAAGGATATATCAGACGGAGAAGACATTTAATTCACAGGCAAAAATAAGTATTTGTTTTTACTTTCTAGTGCCTGTTGAATTTTTTTCCCATTTCACTTACTAAAATAATTTGATTCATTGCAAACCAATGCAAAAAAAATTACTGATTGACCATTGAAAAAATAAATCTCTGATTTAATATTCTCTTTTTTTTGGGTACAAAAAGAAATTTATTTGAAAGAAAAACCGCCAGGGTAAGTACAACCAGTAGCATCAAAATATTAAAACCAGTATATGAGAGGGGGACGGTAGAATAAGCTAATACGGTAGATTGATTGGTAGCAGCAGAAGACTCTAATCTATCAGTTAGACAGTTTCCTTCTCTCAAAGTAAATGAAATCAAATATTAGTAATAAATCTTTGCATTGGTTTTACTTTTTGCTTCTTTCTTCCTTTTTTTTTTTTTGTGATCATCATCAATCCAGTCATACAATGGCCAAAAGCTCAAACCTGAGACCTCCTTCGTTCACTGCCTTTATGTAAGAAGACTATCACTTCTCTGCCAGAACATAGTCTCAATCAAAGCACATTGATCATCCCTCCACATTTTTAAAGCATTGGCCTGCTTTAACACAGCAATTTGCAGTTTAGCATACCACACTCAATCAAGCCCAAATGGACTAGTAATTTGTTACACTAATACCACTGATCATTCCTTCACGTTTTTAATCCTCTCACCAGATACCTGAAGAAGATAATTACCAAACGCTCATTTGTTCCAATTGTTATTTTTAAGCATTGATCTGCTTCATACAGAGAACGGGTATACAGTTTCCTTTTCCTCTTTTTGCAACTTGGTTTACCTTTTTTTTTCTTCATTTTATTATATTTAGTTTAGTAGATTATCAAGAAATAAAGTAACATTATCTTAAGACTTATTTGATTACAAAAACAAGAAAACAAAGTCCAACAAGATAATCTAATGCCACAAGTAATGGAACAGAGGAATTATCATATCTATATTTGAAATGGATACAGACATGCAGATTTCAACTTAGTAACACGCTTAACAAATCTTGAGGAATTTCCACTCCCCTCACTCTCTCACTGTCATTTGCTTGTTTCACAATCTTGCTGGTCCATCCGCCTCTTGATTTTTGCCTCAATTTCTCCAAAGCCAAATGCTCCAGAATTCATACAGGAATTACAACATCTCTTCCTCTGCCCCAACTTCAGAAGCAGGGCCAAATTCCAAACATTTCAGGAAGTCCATTGTAGTATTTATTCCAACTCTAAATCATCATCTTTTTCTTCTTCAGTTTGTTCGTCGTACCCAGCTGAAGAAATCTGCTACCATTACGGCGCTTGAGTATTGAACAATAGGCTTTTGAAGGTGAGGTTCCCTGCCCTCAAATAATAACTTGCTGAATTACACCTCTAAACAGTGTCCTGAACCTGGTTTCAAATCATTTAACCACATGTTTTGAATCAATAATAGAATCTTTCCTTGCAAAGGAATCCCAAACCAGCCGATGCCTTTGAAAAGGAAAAGGCAGATTGTACCTTGTCTACTAATACCCAACTTCTTCAAATCTACTGTACGTTCACACTTAGTTGCTTTATCTTTCTAGTGTATTGTAGCAGAAATACAAAAATCGTTGGATACTAGCTGACCCTCTTTAATCTGCATATCATCCACAAATCTAAAAACAATGCACAAAATTAGACCCTCATTATCAACACACAAGCAATAATCCCTTGTATGTGAACTTTCTAGTAGAAGTAGCATTCCCTCCTGCAAAACAGAAAGGACAGCAACTAGACTCAAAATTTAAGTAAATGGAACTATCCTGCCCAATGGCAATTCCATTAGAATAAATGATTCGTGAAGAAGACAAGACTGAAATAATAAGTACCTGCCTACTGATGTATATTCCTCTTTGTATCTGTCATGTTATGACACTTCAAGACCTCAATATGATCTAAGGATTCTGTACCCTCAAGCCCTTGAATCACCTTCAGCTTTTCACAGTGGCAAGCGAAGCTTTAATATCTTCCAAGTATTTCAGCTTTGAGATGTCGAATGTTTGTACCAGCCAGTGAATTGCAACGGACACATAAAAGTTCAACTAAACCTAAGGAAACCTCTGGGAGCTCTTCCAACAGCTTGCATTGTCCAAGCTCTAATATCCTCAACTTCTTCAAGTGGGACAGACTCTTGGGAAAGACTTCAAATTCCAAGACATTTTCAACACCTCTAGACTTTAGAGCATTGAAATATCATCCGGCAGTTTTGAAATATTGGCTTCCAACAGATTAAGGATATGGAAATACCTCATTTTCCCCATTGATCTTGGTAGCTTCACTAATCTACAGAAACCTTCAGTATTTAATACCTCAAGATTCTCCAGAAGTCAAACACAGTCAGGAAATACTTTGAATCCTTTAACATCTTCAAAAACATGTTCAAAATTATATTCAACATCAAACTCATCTTCATTATTTTCACCATATGCATTAAAATTGAGCTCAA
Organism: Hakea prostrata; assembly: GCF_041222555.1. NCBI lineage: Eukaryota > Viridiplantae > Streptophyta > Magnoliopsida > Proteales > Proteaceae > Hakea > Hakea prostrata. Next base: position 45,378,985 of record NC_142607.1, on the reverse strand, counting down.
CCAGATTTTTCAGATCACCAATGACCTCGGGCAACTTCTTGAGAGAAGCAACCCATGAGCCTAAGATTCTTCAATGAACTCATTGTGGAAATATTGTCTGGAAGCACTTCTATTGGTGTAAATGACAAGTTAAGCTCAACTAGAGATTTCAAATTACAAGTCAAGCTCAACTAGAGATTTCAAATTACCAATGGAATTAGGAAAGTCAAGCTTAAGTGGATATTTCAGATTGCCAGTGGAATCAGACAACTCCGTGATTCACGAACAACTTTTAAGATTAAGACTTTTGACCTGACTCAATTGCCCAATGGATTCATCCAAAATTTCCAACTTTCGACAGCATGAGAGATCCAATTGCTCCAAATAAGGAAACCATGAAAAGTTTTGGGACTTGGATAGATTGTCACCATACCTAAGACTAAGAACTTCCAACTTTTGGAACCGCTGTCATACAAAAAGAAAACATACACCTAATCAATAAAACATAATAATCAAATAAAGGAAAAACTCAAAAATTTTACCTTATTTTCATCTTGAGGGACAACACTCCAGGCTTGTTCAATCATGGAATATGATATTTCGAGATGAACTAGACCCTTGTGATAAAAATTGGTCGATATAATTTCCCACGGGCAGTCTCTCCACCTGAACCATCTCAAAGTTGAATGAAGGCTCCAAAAGTTTCCTTTGACACCTTTCAAAATAATGTCAAGAAATTTCAGATTGGACATCATCTCAAAGTGTTTTTTTATGTACATAAACATCTGACAAGCCACAAGGAAGGACCATACTTTTACAATGCTAGTTCCCTACAATGAAAATATTGTCCATGTAAATAGAAATCAGTAGATATCAGCAAATAAATAAATGAATAATTGCCAATTACAAGGATGCATAAGGAAGGATCATGCCTTTTAACATGTTGATTCCCTACAATAGATAAATAATCCATGAAAATAGAAATTAGTGGATACTAGTAGAGGGGGTCCAAGTCAATGTCCAAGTGTTGATTTTAAAATATAGTGTTACTCATGGCATAAGCATAAACAAAAGAAGCAAATGCTCTAGTCTTACCTTGCTACTTTCTAATACTTGCAAGATATGATCATGAGACCATAAGCTAATGTGCTTACTGAATCCACAAGATTTTCTCCTAGGACAATTCTTCTTTCCATATCTCGAATTTGATCATGCATCTTCAAAACCAAATAACCACCTTCATCTTCAAATTGGATGAGTGATCGTTGAATTAATATGTGTATTGCACACCTTGGATGATAGCCACATGGTTCCCATATGGAAGTTACTTCTTCTTTTTGCCGTCCAATAAAAAGGAATCAGTATCAAGGAAAATTTCTTTTTGATAATGATCTAGCTTATCATAGTTTAACCTCAACCTTTCCTGGAATTTTTTAGGTAGGATTCCTTTTAAATATGGCAATGTACTTTCCCACTCTTTTATGTTTGTTGTTTTTGATAGCAAAGACCCAAACACCTCTAGAGTTAGAGGTAATCCTCCGGAATAGCTTGCCACATCATTTGAAAGTTGAATATAGTCGTCTGGAGGTAGCTCACTTGAAAAGGCATGCAAACTAAAAAGTTAAAAAGATCAGTCATGATCTACCTCTAGAGGCCTGTATATTTTATCTTTATCAACTTTAGCCTTCCTCAAAATTTCATCATCTCTAGTTGTTATTATAACCCTGCTTCCTTGACCAAACCAATTGATTTCACCAGCCAAAGCATCTACATATACCATTCTATTGACATTATTGAGAACTATAAGTACTCTTTCTTATATCAACCTTTTCTCTCTATCATAATCAGGTATGTCAATGCCTAGTTTGAGGATATCTTCAAGAAGTCCTTGCTGCAAAGACACCAAGCTCATGCTTTGCATTTCTTGTTCGCTAACATCTGAAATAAAACTATGCTTGTTGAAGGTTAAAATATTGCTATTGTAGATAGCCTTGGCAATAATTTTCTTTCCAATACCACCCAAACCACGCATTCCCATAAATTGAACATCATTAGAATCAAAATCTAATAAAGATAGCAGATCATTCACAGGGGAATCAACCATCGGGTGTTTACATACAGCCAAGTTGGTGTTGCTGTTCAATTCACCAAGAACCCTTTTCACAACCAAATCGACTAGTTCTGCTTGATCCCTGCAAATTTCATATGCTTATCAAAACTAGAAACAAGATAGCAATAATTGAGAACAAATAAATTTAGGGCAAAAGAAATCTAATTCAATAGAATGGAAAGCAATAAAAAATAGAAAAATCTAATATAATTAAATAACGAAAATAAGTATCCTTGTCACATTAACATAAAATGTCATCGGAGTGAAAACAGAGAACAACCTCAGTAACTAGATTATTTCCAATATAAAGTGAATGCATAATAGGAGGAAAATAAGAAAACCCTATTATTCAACCACCCAAATCATGGGATTCAAAATAATATATAGACAATCTGTTCTTCAAAAACCATGACCCACTTTAGATCCAAAGGAAGTGTCTAATACATAGTTGAGAAGCGATAATTTGCAGAAGACTTACGTGGTATCATGAACAACTTCTCCTTTCAAATTTCCTATCTCTTTCAAAGCATCCCTCCAGCCTTCTACGATATGGGGCTTGACATTCACTTCCTGTTCCTGAAATGTTTCTGCAAAATTTCGTTTCTGATTCCGAACATTTGATGGGTTAACGTTGAAGAAACTAGGCGAGACCAATTGACCAACAGATTTCTGAGATTCAACAATCTCAGCAAGCTCGATCAAGCACCATCCACTATCCGCATAACGTTCAGGGAACGCAGGGATCGAAATTTTGGACCCTCTGATTGCTGCAAGTACCGTCGGGCCAATGGATTCTCCGGCCCATAAACTTCTACTATCGATTCCTGTGTCTTTCAGAGCTCTGTCAAGAAAACCAATGAAACTACTGCGAGTTTCTTCCCCCCTAAAACTGAAAAACGCTTGGTAGGTTGAAGATCCAGTTGTAGCGGAAGAAGTTGAAGCCATGAAGGATTTTGTTGGTTCTGAGTGAGAAGATGTCAACTGCAAAGCTTTCTTCTCAAGAATGCTAACTCACTAGATCCTCTTACATACATTTAGCAGATCGGATCTAAAACTAGGGTTCAATTCAATTTATATCACTTAGGTCAAGAAGTTCCTTTTCTATTTGCTTACAGGGTTTTCTTTTTCTTTTTCTTTTCAATATTTGGCTTTCAAGTTGATCACTAGAAATAAGTGGAAGGGAACTTCCGCGTGCTCCATTCAAAATTGTAATGGTAATTCTACCCAAAAAAAAATGTTATGATAATAACTTTACAGGTCAGTGATGACTGATGATGTAGGTTTTGTGAATTTGTGAATTATGGAGGTGAAGGCAATGATTTGAGGGGATAGAGGCATAGAGCTTGAATACTGCATAATTAATATGCAATATTGAACTGCATACGATGAAGACATAACAAGTGATCGAGGTCAAAATCTCAACCATTCGTTTCATATGTTATTTTTTCTTTTAACTTTTTCAACCATACATTCATATAACAAAAAATATATATATATGCAAAATGAGTGGTCGAGATTTGGACCTCGACTTCTCCTTCGATCATTGCCATATGCAGTTCAATTCTGCGCATTAAATGTGCAATACTGAAGTTGAACCCTATTCAATGCATAGGTCTATGCTTTGGGATCTGAGTGGCTCTTTGGTGGTGGTGGGTCAGTTTAAGAAGAATTGCTTCGATCATTTGGCGGCTACTAAGATGGTCGCTTTGTGGTTGGGTTTAAATCGTGAGTCAGATAATTACTACTGTTTGAATACTAGAGCTTAATTACTAAAGGGTTTTATCTCTTTATGAAATTACTATTGTCTCCTTCACTTATAAGTTATGGTCGAATATTTAATCTTCATTTGTTATTTTATAATTAAGAAGCTAAAAGACAATACCATTGGGATACTAATTTCATCATTGTATTGTTGACAATTTAAATTCCGAGAAATCAGATCTGATGAGATGAAATTGGCTCTAAAAAAAATGAAACCAAAAAGAAAAAAAGAAAGACCTTTTATGCCCTAGGTAGATAAGAGAGGAAGAAAATTTTCCCTCATTTTTATTTATTTATTTTACAAGAGAAGAAGATCATTTAGCAATTAGCACTTTAGGTTTAAGGGTTTTTTTTTTCATAATTATTAAGAACAATAATGTAATTTATATATATAAAGTGTAAATAAAAAATTAAGAGTTTGAAGGTTATTTTGCGATCTTTGAATAAATCAATGATGTCATGTCATCACTTAATTAACAGAGCTTAACAATAAAGGGTATCAATAATTACAAGTACTTGAAGTAAAGTCTAAATTTTGGATTAATAACTTTAAAAAATAGAGAGGATAAAATAGTAATTAACCTATAATAGGGGAGCAACAGTAATTACCCCAAAAAGAAAAACAACTTCTCTTGTTTCTATCCCGGTCCAATTTGAAGATTTTTGGCTTCCTCAAACCAAGGTTTCATAATTATAAAAAGAAGTATATTTGATGAGCAAAAATAACAACGACAGTCTAACCAGGTTGAACCAGAATCTACGGGTCAATTGGATCGAAAGTGATCGGTTAACATCGAACGAAAACGCATTGAACGAGTAACCTTAGGATTACTTGGGTGTAAAGGGATTCATCCGTTAAGGAAAGAAGCGTGGTACCGTTGAATTTGAGATGGGTGATCAAGCCTAAGAAGGAAACAACAACCAACTCGGATGAGAGAATTAAGCCATACGATCATGTGGCTATGGAGAAGACCCAACAACCAAACTAACATCGAGAAGAGAAAGTGAGATCAATATAAACTAACGGCGAGGACTAGTGAAAGGTAATTGAATCGTTTCCCACCATTTCTTCTTTTAATTTAGCTTTGAAACTCGACGAAGCTCTTTGGTGGTGCTCTTATTGATTCAATTGTCGGAGGCCGCATCCCGATTGAAGAGTTAGCCCACACCTAACTCTTGTTTTGCAAACTCCCGACAGTTGGATAATTCTCACACACATCCAGATTAAAAAAAGAAAAAGAAAAAATAAATTCACACAACACCAAGCTTTGACGAGAATACATGCTCTAAATATGTTCATACCAAGTTACTCTCCCATTTATATTTCACTGACCATTGTTTATTTTCTTTCAACTCCAAAAATATCCCTATCAAAATATGAAGGGGAAAATAAATAAACAATGATTTAATAGTTTTCAATGATAAATTGGACTAATGTGTCCAATGAAAATTAAATTTTGGGGTGCCTGTATTTTTCAAACATCAAGTAGGGGTGTTAGTGCTTTAACACCTCCATTTTGGGGTGCCAGAGCAATTTGTTCTAAATTTAAAATTTTATAGGTTATAAGTTAAGGTTATAACCTACTTTTTAATGTTTCTCAAGTTGATTTTTTTTTAAGTGAAAATTCTTGAGGAAAATTTCATATGAAATTTTACACCGAAACAATTGAGACTCAAGTGGGAAAAATAAACTTGATTATTTCATAAAAATGATGAGAAATGAAGAGCTATTAGAAGTTCATTTATTTATTACATACTTTAAGGCTTAATTAATCACTAGCTGCGGCATGGCTAGCACCTTCTACTTCATCATATTGTTGAGTTTATTGCTCTTCGTGTCCCCCCTCACAATGTCGCTGGCATTGTTGTTGCTTATGTGGATCTCTTTCTTGGTGTACACAACGTCTCACACATTGTTGATATTCTTTGCGAGGATCTTGCTGGCGTTGGTTATCTACATTATGTTGTATGTTCTCTTCAAATCTCTCATCACAATGTCTTTGGCATTGTTGTTGTTGCATTGGATCTCTCACTTGTTGCTGACACCGACTCTTGCATTGTTGATATTGTCTACGAGGATCACGTTGGTTGTCTTCATTGTCATTCCAACTTCTCCCCTCAAACCTTTCCTCACAGTGTCGCTGGCATTGTTGCTGTTGGTGCGGATCTCTTTCTTGTTGTTGGCAATGTCTCTCACATTTTCGATATTCTCTATGAGGATCTCGGCTACGTCGAGTATCTTCATTATGATGCCTGCTCTCTTCAAATATCTCCTCACAACGTCTTTGACATTGTTGTTGTTGCATTGGACTTCTTTCCTGCTGATGACACTGCCTCTTGCATTGTTGATATTGTTTATGAGGATTATGCTTGTTGTTTTCATTTTCATCCAAACTTCTCCCTTCAGACCTCTCCTCACAGCTTTGCTGGCATTGTTGTTGCTTACGTGAATCTCTTTCTTGTTTTTGGCAACGTCTTTCACACTGTTGGTATTGTCTGCGTGGATCTCGTTGGCATCGATTATCTTTATTAAGTTGTTTGCTCTCTTCAAATCTCTCCTCACAACGTCTTTGGCATTGTTGTTGCTGCATTGGGTCTCTCTCTTGTTGCTGGCATTGGCTCCTGCATTGCTGATACTGTCTATGAGGATCATGTTGGTTGTTTTCATCTTCTTCCCAACTTCTCCTATCATATTTCTCCTCACAGTCGCTCTTGCATTGTTGTTGCTGTCGTGGGTCTCTCTCCTGCTGCTGACAACGCCTTTCACATTGTTGGTGTTGTCTTTGAGGATTGCGTTGGTTATCTCCATTCTTCTCCCAACCACCCTCCTCAGATCTCTCCTTGCAGTGTCTCATACATTGTCGTAGTTGGTGTGAGTCAGCCTCCTGCTGCTGGCAACGCCTTTGGCATTTTTGGTATTCTCTTTGTGGATTGTGTTCATTGTTTTCATCTTCATGCCAACCCGCTTGCTCAAATCTGTCCTCACAGCGACTTCGACATTGTTGTTGTTGTCGTGGATCCTGCTCCTGTTGTTGGCAACGCCTCTTACATTGTCTTTGTGCACCACTTTGGTTGTCAAGTTCCTCATTGCCCCCACTCTCTTCACAATGTTGTTGGCATTGTTGTAGTTGACTTGGGTCTCGCTCTTGCCGCTGGCAACGACGTTGGCATTCCTGATGTTCTCTCCTCGGTGCGTCAAGCCTATTTGCTTTCTTAATTTCTCCTTCAGCAGAAGAGGGTGCAGTATAAAAAAGGAAGAGGGAAAGGATTAAGAAAAGGGAACATAACTTTATTGCTTTAATCACCATGTTCATAATAAAGTAGGCTTTGTTGGGTGAAGAGAAAGGGTGAAGGTGTGGCTCTATTTATAATGGCAAAAAGGTTCTTGGCATATTAACATTTGGCAACTTTATATTACATATAACTCAACTCGTAGTGTCAGAATTTGCGTGTCTATCTCACATGACCATGATGCCTCATCTTGAAGAACTATTCGTATGGCATTAGCTACGAAATAGGAAACCCAAGCAATTAGGGCACAAAGTGATGATTACTAGGACAGTAATGAACCATGTAGGAATCCGAACACAATAAGTGTTCCTTTCTTTCTATTTAGGAGACAATTGACCAAGAAGATGGCGATTTTGGATCCTCTCGAGGATTGTTGAAAGGGATTTGTATTCAATTGCCAAGTGTCCTATGTATTAATTGAAGAAAAAAAAAACTCCTTTATTTTCTTTTTCTTTTTATTTATTTTTTATTCCCCCCCCCCTTTAATAGGAGCTCATTTATTTCGATTATATTTGATTCTTTCTATCTTTCTTTTACCGGTTTTATTGAAATCCATTAACTAATTGGGATTATTTGTATTTTCTTATAGCTTCTTTTTTTTTTTTTTTTTTTTTTTTTTTGTACTTGTGCTTTTTTTAAATACCGGAAATGATATGCCGTCCTCAAGGGTTAAACCCACAACCTCTCCATTGAGAAGTATGGATCTTTACCACTCAACCACTGAGAAGGCGATCTTGCCCTTTAGTTTCTTGTTTTGAGTTTGATGTTTTTCACTATATTCCTAGATCAAATAATATTTAACAGACTCTTTAATTAGAGGAGCTCGGCCTTATGCTTTAAATACGGTATCGTGGTACATTCCACCCCTTATCATTGTAAATAACTCTTTGATTTATTCTAGAAATAGCCTTGTTGCTCCGCAATCCTATTCACCCTCCCAACCGGATTTACCTACAAGAATGAGCTCGACCGTGGAGGTCGAGTATCACCTCCGACGATCTAGTTAGAATTCTCTCCGATCAAGGAAGATAAGAATGTAGCAAACAATAATGATTCGAATAGTAATTGTTCTAATCAGCATACCTTTCCCTCATGACTACCTACCTTTTTATAAGGTTCTTTGGTGTTTGAGTTTGTCTCAAATTAGTACTTTACTTAGACTCCGATATTGACTCTAATTGTTGAGTCCTTCTCAAATATGTATTCCTTGATTAAGAGTCCAATAAAATAAGTAGTCGTGATATTCTGCATTCCTATTTGTTGACCGACCATAACATGGTCGGTGAGTTGGTCCGATTATGGGTTTGGTATCCTTGTAAATATAGTTATACTTCTCATTGATTGGCTTGGATGATATTGATTCAAATGAAAAAAATGGGGAAAAAGAGAGAGGAAATAATTACTATTGCTTCAATAGAGCTTAATTAGTAAAGGGTTTCCTCTCTTTATGAAATTACTATTGTCTCCTTCACTTATAAGTTATGGTCGAATATTTAATGTTCATTTGTTATTTTATAATTAAGAAGCTAAAAGACAATACCGTAGGAGACACTAATTTCACCCTTGTATTGTTGACATTTTAAAATCCAAAAAATTAGATCATGATGAGATGAAATGGGCTCTGAAAGAAAAAATGAAACAAACAAAAGGAAAAAAGAAAGACATTTTTTTTCCTAGGTAGTTAAGAGAGGAAGATATTTTTTTTTCCCCTCATTTTATTTATTTATTTTACAAGAGAAGAAGATCATTTAGCAATTAGCACTTAAGGTTTAAGGTTTTTTTTTTCATAATTATTTAGGACAATAATGTAATTTATATATATAAAGTGTAAATAAAAAATTAAAAGATTGAAGGTTATTTTGGGGTTTTTGAATAAATCAATGATGTCATGTCATCACTTAACTAACAAAGCTTAACAATAAAGAGTATCAATAATTACAAGTAATTGAAATAAAGTCTAAATGTTGGATTAGTAACTTTAAGAAATAGAGAGGATAAAATAATAATTAACATATAATACGGGGAGCAACAATAATTACCACAAAAAGAAAAACAACTTCTCTTGTTTCCTATCCCGGTCCAATTTGAAGATTTTTGGCTCCTTAAACCAAGGTTTCATAATTATAAAAATAAATATATTTGATGAGTAAAAATAACAACGACAGTTTAACTAGGTTGAACCGGAATCCTGGGTCAATTGGATCCAAAGAGAACGGTTCACATCGAATGGAACTGCACCGAACGAGTAACCCCAGGATTACTTGGGATTCATCTGTTAAGGAAAGAAGTGTGGTACCGTTGAATTTGAGATGGACGATCAAGCTTAAGAAGGAAACCGCAACCAACTCAAACGAGGGAATTAAGTCGATACGACCGTGTGGCTACGGAGAAGACCCAACAACCAAACTAACGATCGAGAAGAGAAAGTGAGATCAATATAAACTAATGACTAGGACTCGTGAAAGGTAACTAAATCATTTCCCACCATTTCTTCTTTTAATTTAGCTTAGAAACTTGATGAAGCTCTTTGGTGGTGGTCTTATGACTTAATCGTTAGAGGCAGCTTCCCGATTAAAGAGCTGGCCCACACCTGACTCTTGTTTTGCAAACTCCCGACAATTGGACAATTCTCACACGCATCCGGATTTAAAAAAAGTAAACAAAAAAAAAAAAAAAAAAAGAAAAAGGAAATTCACACAACACCAAGCTTTGACGAGAATACATGCTCTAAAAGTGTTCATACCAAGTTACTTTCCAACTTATATTTCACTGACCATTGTTTATTTTCTTTCAACTCCAAAAATATTCCTATCAAAATATGAAGGGGAGAAGAAATAAATAGTGATTTAATGGTTTTCAGTAATAAATTGGACTAATGTGTCCAACGAAAATTCAATTTTGGGGTGTTTGTGTTTTTCAAACATCAAGTAGGGGTGTTAGTGCTTTAACACCTCCATTTTGGGGTGCCGAGCAATTTGTTCTAAATTTAAAATTTTATAGGTTATAAGTTAAGGTTATAACCTACTTTTTAATGTTTCTCAAGTTGATTTTTTTTTAAGTGAAAATTCTTGAGGAAAATTTCATATGAAATTTTACACCGAAACAATTGAGACTCAAGTGGGAAAAATAAACTTGATTATTTCATAAAAATGATGAGAAATGAAGAGCTATTAGAAGTTCATTTATTTATTACATACTTTAAGGCTTAATTAATCACTAGCTGCGGCATGGCTAGCACCTTCTACTTCATCATATTGTTGAGTTTATTGCTCTTCGTGTCCCCCCTCACAATGTCGCTGGCATTGTTGTTGCTTATGTGGATCTCTTTCTTGGTGTACACAACGTCTCACACATTGTTGATATTCTTTGCGAGGATCTTGCTGGCGTTGGTTATCTACATTATGTTGTATGTTCTCTTCAAATCTCTCATCACAATGTCTTTGGCATTGTTGTTGTTGCATTGGATCTCTCACTTGTTGCTGACACCGACTCTTGCATTGTTGATATTGTCTACGAGGATCACGTTGGTTGTCTTCATTGTCATTCCAACTTCTCCCCTCAAACCTTTCCTCACAGTGTCGCTGGCATTGTTGCTTGCTTGGTGCGGATCTCTTTCTTGTTGTTGGCAATGTCTCTCACATTTTCGATATTCTCTATGAGGATCTCGGCCACGTCGAGTATCTTCATTATGATGCCCTGCTCTCTTCAAATATCTCCTCACAACGTCTTTGACATTGTTGTTGTTGCATTGGACTTCTTTCCTGCTGATGACACTGCCTCTTGCATTGTTGATATTGTTTATGAGGATTATGCTTGTTGTTTTCATTTTCATCCAAACTTCTCCCTTCAGACCTCTCCTCACAGCTTTGCTGGCATTGTTGTTGCTTACGTGAATCTCTTTCTTGTTTTTGGCAACGTCTTTCACACTGTTGGTATTGTCTGCGTGGATCTCGTTGGCATCGATTATCTTTATTAAGTTGTTTGCTCTCTTCAAATCTCTCCTCACAACGTCTTTGGCATTGTTGTTGCTGCATTGGGTCTCTCTCTTGTTGCTGGCATTGGCTCCTGCATTGCTGATACTGTCTATGAGGATCATGTTGGTTGTTTTCATCTTCTTCCCAACTTCTCCTATCATATTTCTCCTCACGATCGCTCTTGCATTGTTGTTCTTTGTCGTGGGTCTCTCTCCTGCTGCGACAACGCCTTTCACATTGTTGGTGTTGTCTTTGAGGATTGCGTTGGTTATCTCCATTCTTCTCCCAACCACCCTCCTCAGATCTCTCCTTGCAGTGTCTCATACATTGTCGTAGTTGGTGTGAGTCAGCCTCCTGCTGCTGGCAACGCCTTTGGCATTTTTGGTATTCTCTTTGTGGATTGTGTTCATTGTTTTCATCTTCATGCCAACCCGCTTGCTCAAATCTGTCCTCACAGCGACTTCGACATTGTTGTTGTTGTCGTGGATCCTGCTCCTGTTGTTGGCAACGCCTCTTACATTGTCTTTGTGCACCACTTTGGTTGTCAAGTTCCTCATTGCCCCCACTCTCTTCACAATGTTGTTGGCATTGTTGTAGTTGACTTGGGTCTCGCTCTTGCCGCTGGCAACGACGTTGGCATTCCTGATGTTCTCTCCTCGGTGCGTCAAGCCTATTTGCTTTCTTAATTTCTCCTTCAGCAGAAGAGGGTGCAGTATAAAAAAGGAAGAGGGAAAGGATTAAGAAAAGGGAACATAACTTTATTGCTTTAATCACCATGTTCATAATAAAGTAGGCTTTGTTGGGTGAAGGTGTGGCTCTATTTATAACGGCAAAAAGGTTCTTGGCATATTAACATTTGGCAACTTTATATTACATATAACTCAACTCGTAGTGTCAGAATTTGCGTGTCTATCTCACATGACCATGATGCCTCATCTTGAAGAACTATTCGTATGGCATTAGCTACGAAATAGGAAACCCAAGCAATTAGGGCACAAAGTGATGATTACTAGGACAGTAATGAACCATGTAGGAATCCGAACACAATAAGTGTTCCTTTCTTTCTATTTAGGAGACAATTGACCAAGAAGATGGCGATTTTGGATCCTCTCGAGGATTGTTGAAAGGGATTTGTATTCAATTGCCAAGTGTCCTATGTATTAATTGAAGAAAAAAAAAACTCCTTTATTTTCTTTTTCTTTTTATTTATTTTTTATTCCCCCCCCCTTTAATAGGAGCTCATTTATTTCGATTATATTTGATTCTTTCTATCTTTCTTTTACCGGTTTTATTGAAATCCATTAACTAATTGGGATTATTTGTATTTTCTTATAGATTCTTTTTTTTTTTTTTTTTTTTTTTTTTTTTTTGTACTTGTGCTTTTTTTAAATACCGGAAATGATATGCCGTCCTCAAGGGTTAAACCCACAACCTCTCCATTGAGAAGTATGGATCTTTACCACTCAACCACTGAAAAGGCGATCTTGCCCTTTAGTTTCTTGTTTTGAGTTTGATGTTTTTCACTATATTCCTAGATCAAATAATATTTAACAGACTCTTTAATTAGAGGAGCTCGGCCTTATGCTTTAAATACGGTATCGTGGTACATTCCACCCCTTATCATTGTAAATAACTCTTTGATTTATTCTAGAAATAGCCTTGTTGCTCCGCAATCCTATTCACCATCCCAACCGGATTTACCTACAAGAATGAGCTCGACCGTGGAGGTCGAGTATCACCTCCGACGATCTAGTTAGAATTCTCTCCGATCAAGGAAGATAAGAATGTAGCAAACAATAATGATTCGAATAGTAATTGTTCTAATCAGCATACCTTTCCCTCATGACTACCTACCTTTTTATAAGGTTCTTTGGTGTTTGAGTTTGTCTCAAATTAGTACTTTACTTAGACTCCGATATTGACTCTAATTGTTGAGTCCTTCTCAAATATGTATTCCTTGATTAAGAGTCCAATAAAATAAGTAGTCGTGATATTCTGCATTCCTATTTGTTGACCGACCATAACATGGTCAGTGAGTTGGTCCGATTATGGGTTTGGTGTCCTTGTAAATATAGTTATACTTCTCATTGATTGGCTTGGATGATATTGATTCAAATGAAAAAAATGGGGAAAAAGAGAGAGGAAATAATTACTATTGCTTCAATAGAGCTTAATTAGTAAAGGGTTTTCTCTCTTTATGAAATTACTATTGTCTCCTTCACTTATAAGTTATGGTCGAATATTTAATGTTCATTTGTTATTTTATAATTAAGAAGCTAAAAGACAATACCGTAGGAGACACTAATTTCACCCTTGTATTGTTGACATTTTAAAATCCAAAAAATTAGATCATGATGAGATGAAATGGGCTCTGAAAGAAAAAAATGAAACAAACAAAAGGAAAAAAGAAAGACATTTTTTTTCCTAGGTAGTTAAGAGAGGAAGATATTTTTTTTTCCCCTCATTTTATTTATTTATTTTACAAGAGAAGAAGATCATTTAGCAATTAGCACTTAAGGTTTAAGGTTTTTTTTTTCATAATTATTTAGGACAATAATGTAATTTATATATATAAAGTGTAAATAAAAAATTAAAAGATTGAAGGTTATTTTGGGGTTTTTGAATAAATCAATGATGTCATGTCATCACTTAACTAACAAAGCTTAACAATAAAGAGTATCAATAATTACAAGTAATTGAAATAAAGTCTAAATGTTGGATTAGTAACTTTAAGAAATAGAGAGGATAAAATAATAATTAACATATAATACGGGGAGCAACAATAATTACCACAAAAAGAAAAACAACTTCTCTTGTTTCCTATCCCGGTCCAATTTGAAGATTTTTGGCTCCTTAAACCAAGGTTTCATAATTATAAAAATAAATATATTTGATGAGTAAAAATAACAACGACAGTTTAACTAGGTTGAACCGGAATCTGCGGGTCAATTGGATCCAAAGAGAACGGTTCACATCGAACGGAACTGCACCGAACGAGTAACCCCAGGATTACTTGGGATTCATCTGTTAAGGAAAGAAGTGTGGTACCGTTGAATTTGAGATGGACGATCAAGCTTAAGAAGGAAACCGCAACCAACTCAAACGAGGGAATTAAGTCGTACGACCGTGTGGCTACGGAGAAGACCCAACAACCAAACTAACGATCGAGAAGAGAAAGTGAGATCAATATAAACTAATGACTAGGACTCGTGAAAGGTAACTAAATCATTTCCCACCATTTCTTCTTTTAATTTAGCTTAGAAACTTGATGAAGCTCTTTGGTGGTGGTCTTATGACTTAATCGTTAGAGGCAGCTTCCCGATTAAAGAGCTGGCCCACACCTGACTCTTGTTTTGCAAACTCCCGACAATTGGACAATTCTCACACGCATCCAGATTTAAAAAAAGTAAACAAAAAAAAAAAAAAAAAAAAAAAAGGAAATTCACACAACACCAAGCTTTGACAAGAATACATGCTCTAAAAGTGTTCATACCAAGTTACTTTCCCACTTATATTTCACTGACCATTGTTTATTTTCTTTCAACTCCAAAAATATTCCTATCAAAATATGAAGGGGAGAAGAAATAAATAGTGATTTAATGGTTTTCAGTAATAAATTGGACTAATGTGTCCAACGAAAATTCAATTTTGGGGTGTTTGTGTTTTTCAAACATCAAGTAGGGGTGTTAGTGCTTTAACACCTCCATTTTGGGGTGCCAGAGCAATTTGTTCTAAATTTAAAATTTTATAGGTTATAAGTTAAGGTTATAACCTACTTTTTAATGTTTCTCAAGTTGATTTTTTTTTAAGTGAAAATTCTTGAGGAAAATTTCATATGAAATTTTACACCGAAACAATTGAGACTCAAGTGGGAAAAATAAACTTGATTATTTCATAAAAATGATGAGAAATGAAGAGCTATTAGAAGTTCATTTATTTATTACATACTTTAAGGCTTAATTAATCACTAGCTGCGGCATGGCTAGCACCTTCTACTTCATCATATTGTTGAGTTTATTGCTCTTCGTGTCCCCCCTCACAATGTCGCTGGCATTGTTGTTGCTTATGTGGATCTCTTTCTTGGTGTACACAACGTCTCACACATTGTTGATATTCTTTGCGAGGATCTTGCTGGCGTTGGTTATCTACATTATGTTGTATGTTCTCTTCAAATCTCTCATCACAATGTCTTTGGCATTGTTGTTGTTGCATTGGATCTCTCACTTGTTGCTGACACCGACTCTTGCATTGTTGATATTGTCTACGAGGATCACGTTGGTTGTCTTCATTGTCATTCCAACTTCTCCCCTCAAACCTTTCCTCACAGTGTCGCTGGCATTGTTGCTGCTGGTGCGGATCTCTTTCTTGTTGTTGGCAATGTCTCTCACATTTTCGATATTCTCTATGAGGATCTCGGCTACGTCGAGTATCTTCATTATGATGCCTGCTCTCTTCAAATATCTCCTCACAACGTCTTTGACATTGTTGTTGTTGCATTGGACTTCTTTCCTGCTGATGACACTGCCTCTTGCATTGTTGATATTGTTTATGAGGATTATGCTTGTTGTTTTCATTTTCATCCAAACTTCTCCCTTCAGACCTCTCCTCACAGCTTTGCTGGCATTGTTGTTGCTTACGTGAATCTCTTTCTTGTTTTTGGCAACGTCTTTCACACTGTTGGTATTGTCTGCGTGGATCTCGTTGGCATCGATTATCTTTATTAAGTTGTTTGCTCTCTTCAAATCTCTCCTCACAACGTCTTTGGCATTGTTGTTGCTGCATTGGGTCTCTCTCTTGTTGCTGGCATTGGCTCCTGCATTGCTGATACTGTCTATGAGGATCATGTTGGTTGTTTTCATCTTCTTCCCAACTTCTCCTATCATATTTCTCCTCACAGTTGCTCTTGCATTGTTGTTGCTGTCGTGGGTCTCTCTCCTGCTGCTGACAACGCCTTTCACATTGTTGGTGTTGTCTTTGAGGATTGCGTTGGTTATCTCCATTCTTCTCCCAACCACCCTCCTCAGATCTCTCCTTGCAGTGTCTCATACATTGTCGTAGTTGGTGTGAGTCAGCCTCCTGCTGCTGGCAACGCCTTTGGCATTTTTGGTATTCTCTTTGTGGATTGTGTTCATTGTTTTCATCTTCATGCCAACCCGCTTGCTCAAATCTGTCCTCACAGCGACTTCGACATTGTTGTTGTTGTCGTGGATCCTGCTCCTGTTGTTGGCAACGCCTCTTACATTGTCTTTGTGCACCACTTTGGTTGTCAAGTTCCTCATTGCCCCCACTCTCTTCACAATGTTGTTGGCATTGTTGTAGTTGACTTGGGTCTCGCTCTTGCCGCTGGCAACGACGTTGGCATTCCTGATGTTCTCTCCTCGGTGCGTCAAGCCTACTTGCTTTCTTAATTTCTCCTTCAGCAGAACAAGGTGCAGTAGAAAAAAGGAAGAGGGAAAGGATTAAGAAAAGGGAACATAACTTTATTGCTTTAATCACCATGTTCATAATAAAGTAGGCTTCGTTGGGTGAAGAGAAAGGGTGAAGGTGTGGCTCTATTTATAATGGCAAAAAGGTTCTTGGCGTATTAACATTTGGCAACTTTATACTACACAAAGCTCAACTTGTAGTGTCAGAATTTGCGTGTCTATCTCACATGACCATGATGCCTCATCTTGAAGAACTATTCGTATGGCATTAGCTACGAAATAGGAAACCCAAGCTATTAGGGCACAAAGTGATGATTGCTAGGACAGTAAGGAACCATGTAGGAATCCGAACACAATAAGTGTTCCTTTCTTTCTATTTAGGAGACAATTGACCAAGAAGATGGCGATTTTGGATCCTCTCGAGGAACGTTGAAAGGGATTTGTATTCAATTGCCAAGTGTCCTATGTATTAATTTGAAGAAAAAAAAACTCCTTTATTTTATTTTTCTTTTTATTTATTTTTTATTCCCCCCCCCCCCCCTTCAATAGGAGCTCATTTATTTCGATTATATGTGATTTTTTCTTTCTTTCTTTTCCTGGTTTTATTGAAATCCATTAACTAATTGGGATTATGTGTATTTTCCTTGGAACACCTTGAATTTCAGAATCCTGCAATGCTGCTAAAGACCTACCATCGAGTTTATCTTGGGATTTCAAGAGGGAACTTGTCGCAGTATTATAGCAACTTGGACAGACAACTTTGCCAATTCTTGGGTATCAATGTGACTAGAAGTGGGTACCCAATTGGCTTGGTTGTTCGAGTTGTTAGGCCCATTTCTTGCTCAATAGTAAGTCGTAGCAGGTTCGAGTAAGGACCATCTTACACCCTAAGCACCATGCATGCTTCGTTTAGCTTAGCATATACATTGAGATATGGGGGATTTCATTACCAAAAAAGAAGATATGAAGGATTTGGTTATAACATTAGGGGTAAAAAATACAAAAGGTCTCTTTAGACTATAAGACTGCCTTGTTAGCCCTTCAGGGGAAATCCAACTCCTTGGATTGGATGGATCAGTTGCAACATTTTCTGAAAGTATTGTATCTATGTTTTTGCAGTTTGAGTTCATTGAGGCCTGTTATGTTTGTATAGAAAATTTCTTGGCAGATTTCCTTGCCAAAGGCTCTAGGTTTGTTGGTTTGTTTGTTTCACGGTTGACACCTCCAATGTTTACTATAAATTCTGGCTTGTTAAGCCCTGGGAGTGTTTTCTCAGTGTTTCCAAGTGTTTACTATATATATATATATATATATATATATATATATATATATATATATATATATATCATTCTCCCATTTATGTCGATGTGAGTGACCTATCGATAATTGAGTTAAACCATCTCAAAATGAACTCCAGGATGATTTAGGTCACGCTTTCAGGGAACAGAAGAACAGGTGGTAGGTATTTATTAAAATGGTTTTTTCTTTTGTTCTTTAAGAACAAACTAATGACAAAAATGTTATCAAGAATGGGCTTTACAAAACATGTAGAATACTCAAGGGAATAAAAACTTTACAAAATGATACCGAGGATAGGAGTCTCTTAAGATCATCCCACCCCCTTCCCTACATGCAAGTCCTTTTACTTGCTCCATGCCCTTGCTTAAAAACTAGAATTTTAATATTGGGTCAATTTGAAAATATTTTCAAAACAAATATATCAAACATCCATCTTGAAACAAGAAATGATTTCCAACACAAAAGCAAACAAAAATGGTTTTACACAAGAATTGATCTTTCGAACAGATGAACATTACCAAATGCATACTAAATGCATGCCTCTGATTTGTTTGTTAGCACTTCTAGATAATCTTAATCAATGGATGTCTAAGTCCTAATTCAACTGTTAAGTGGACCCCAATGACATTAACAACGTGGAGCATAACTCTAACTTGTTTCCTAAGACAAGATATCACTTAATTGGTTAATGCATGGTTGGTGGGAGGGGTAAAAACTCATACTTCTTAGTGAAGATGTTATGAATTCGGCCCTTGCACATCTGTAATACCCCCATCCCCTATATAGAAAACTCTCCTGCTTAAAAAAAAAAAAAAAAAAAAAAAAATTGCTTAATTGTCATGAATTATAATTATTCAAAAAACAAAATCATTTATTTTGGCTGTTGAGAAATTTTTTCCAAAGTATCAATAACTGACTTACATCGACAAAGTCGGTCTAACCGGAGAATGCCAAGCCCGATTGGTATTGACCCACTATATAATCAACTGATACGGATTGACTTGGACCGGTCCAGAAATGCAGGTAAAATGATATTCAATATTTTTTTCCAGTTATAATAAATTCTATGAATTTAATTATTTTTCTAACATTATCCCAAAAAAAAAAAAATATCTAACGCACGTAAGTCTCATATTAAGAATAAGAAATCATGTCAGTTCCTCCTCTTACTTCTCTTATTCAAGAATAATTCAAAATAGATTTTTATTAGGGAAAAAAACTCTAAATAGATAATATATGATTAATTATTTATTTATTTTCATATTTTAATTAAAACTTTATCCTTTAGGTATGATAAGAAAAATGAAGTTATAAAAACATGTGCGAAATAGACTTTTCATTTTTAATTTGTTTTTAAAATTAAAATATGGAAATAGATGAATTTGCTACTTGAGAAAAATTTTGATATTGAAATGTTATTGAGACTGATGAGCTTTCTTTTTCAAATTTTAATTGATGTGATCTTTTATTCATGAATTTTATATTTTCTTGTGAACATGTTTTCTGAATGATAAAAACACTCTTCTTAAAACTAAATACCATTTGCATTAGAGAAAATGAAAACTTGCAACATTGGTTGGACCTCTTATTTATAGAATCATTTCTGAACTTTGCATGACAATCTCAAGGGAAATTTTCCTTTCTCGTGCATATATCTTGGTTGGTGCTTCGGTAACCAATGAGGCTAAAACCTAGCTATGATTTATCAATTATTTTTTATTGTGATGCGAACAACGTGAAGTATCTAAAATTTCTACTCACGGTATGAGAGGTTTAGGAAAAATGGTGACTTGATATACAAGTTCAGTATATGAAGAAGCTCTAGGATAACTCACTATGAGAAAAATGGTTAATAAAAAAATACCGAACCTGAATAAATACCGGGCACTGTTAAAAAAATACCGGGCACTATATTTAAAAAAAAATAATCTGACACCACCAGAATAAATACCGGCCGTATGTTATCATTTAAAATGTTTTTTTTCTTCCTCTTCTGTAGATTTCATTTAGAATCCTAACCTATTAGAAAAGCTTTGCACCGAACCTCTTGTAAATTTTTAAAAGTAAAGAAGAGGAGGGATGTTTTGGGATTTTTGTTTGGCTGGACAGATTGATAACATGTGTTTTAAAAAATATCCAAAGGTTGAGATATATTTGATGGTTTTTCATCTTCAACAAAGTCCCTAAGATTCCTTCAATTTTACAAAATCAATTTAAAAGTCTCTTGATAAAACGAAACCCTAAACATCGAAGTCGTCACAATAGTCGCTTTGGAGCTTCTTTGAGTGGTCAATCTCATTTGCAAACACTTCAAGAAGGTTAAAACGTAATTGGAGAAGAAGAATTAAAACTCTAATCCAAGAAGAAACTTTTACCTCTCTTAACCTCTCCCTGTTTTTTACCTTATTTGAAATAAAGGTTGTTGTTGTTTTTGTTGATAAAAAGTATTGAATCAAATGTACAAACTACAAAATTTAAAAGGAGTCAGCCTTCCGTCTACCTCATTGAGGCTCCATATATTTCTTTACATAAACAATAATTGTAGGTCAGCTCACGTAAAATCTGGGTTGAACACTTGAATGAACCAGAAAAAAATCAAAAAAGAAACAATTAAATTTACAAGAGTGGAGCCTATTTGGGGTGAAGGTAATATTGTAAACAAACTAGAAAATCCAAAATCTAATAGCAATAACAACAATGAGTGAATCTTTTGTTTACAAATTTCTTTCCAATGGTAGGATAGTTGAGCGGTTAACAACCCAAACTCCCATGGGAAGTTCTTGGGTTCGCACCCATCCGGACTATATAAACCCTAAACCGAGGTCCCAAGTATGTATTCATAAACTCACTCTAGCATGCAAGGTTCTGCAACTCTCAGAGTCTCATTAAATTGTATCCCCAAATGGTAGGATAGTTGAGCGGTTAACAACCCAAACTCCCATGGGAAGTTCTTGGGTTCGCACCCATCAGAACTATATAAACCCTAAACCGAGGTCCCAAGTATGTATTCATAAACTCACTCTAGCATCCAAGGTTCCTGCAACTTCAGAGTCTCATCAAAAAGAGTTAATTTAATGTGTTAAATGAGCTGATTGACCATTGAAAAAACAAACTCTGATCATTCTCTCTTTGTGCAATTCTACATTGATAACTTATTTTCATCTAGGCTACATTATATTATGTGACAAGTTCTTTGAATACATAAGGAATAGAAAATTCTAAGTGACAACTTAAAAATGTTATAAAATTATATTTAAGGGTGTCAAATTCTTACTTTGTCCGGGAAAAAACATATTATTATGTAAAAACATAAACTGAGGTTTTGGTATACTCTTTCACTAGACCAAATTACTTTTACGAATACTCAATAAAAACATGTTTTAAAACATTTACCTCCCAACAATTGCATCTCTTGAAATTACTCTTTAAAAAGGATATCTACCAAAGGTTGCCACCCCTTAAAAACCTTTCATAAACCTCTTCACCCTTACCACCTACCAAGAAAATGGTAGAAGCGTATGCTTCCCATCTTATCTATTTTGTTTTGCAGGGTCTTGTCAATTGACACGGTTCGTGCTAACAAAAATGGAGGTTACAGATTGGAGCAATCCTAAAAACAAAGACATTTATGAAAGAACTGCTTGGAACACCATTGCTAAAAAGAAGGATGTTACTACTAACTTAAACACTGTAGTTCAAGAGGTATGAAATTCATTCAGAATCTCTTCCAATTTTAGGGATCTAAATCTCTTCAAAAAGAAATTATTGATCTTATTTACTTAGGTTTTCTTTGAATGACAAGATTGATTTTTATTCTTTGAGGTATTAGTGACTAATGGATGCAGTAGAGTGTTTGGGAATCTGATACTAGTCTACTAGTATATAAAAGTACAAATTGAGTTTAATATAGATCTCGGACGCACTTCCCACTTCATTCTACCATATTTTAATTCTTTGGAAAACGTCATTCTTTATATCATATCTTTTATTTATGATTTACCTATGTACATAAAACAATCATTCTGAGGAATCTCTTTATCGTCAAGTTTCAGCACCTCATCGTATCGTCTTCCCGATCATGATTAAAGTTACAAATTGTTATTTCAACTAAAAAGATAAAAATAAAAAATAAAAAATTGTATAAGTGGGTTTACTAAACCGACTGATATGTATGCTAATACTTAGAATCTACAAGTATGAAAAGTTGTTTTTTTTTAGTAAAAAATTACAAGATTGAGACATCAATCATGCAGCTAAAATGATATTGAATATTTTTTCCAGTTATGATAAATTCTATGAATCTAATCCCGTATTCTAAAACAATAAGAAACCATGTCAGTTCCTCCTCTTACTTCTCTTATTCAAGACTAATTCAAAATAGATTTTTATTAGGAAAAAAAACTCTAAATAGATCAATATATGATTAATTAATTAATTATTTTCATATGTTAGTTAAAACCTTATCTTTTAGGTATGATAAGAAAAATGAAGTTATAAAAACATGTGCGAAATAGACTTTTCATTTTTAATTTGTTTTTGAAATTAAAATATGGCAAATAGATGAATTTGCTACCAGAGAAAAATATTGATATTGAAATGTTATTGAGGCTGAAGAGCTTTCTTTTTCATATTCTAATTGATGTGATCTTTTATTCATGAATTTTGTATTTTCATGTGAACATGTTTTTTGAATGATAAAAAAAAATCCTCTTAAGACTAAATACCATTTGCATTAGAGATAATGAAAACTTGCAACAATGGTTGGACCTTTTATTTATAGAATCATTTTTGAACTTTGCATGACAATCTCAAGGGAAAATTTCCATTCTCCTGCATATATCTTGCTTGGTGCCTCAGTAACCAAGGAGGCTAAAACATAGCTATGATTTATCAATTATTTTTTATTGTGATGTGAACAAACGTGAAGTATCTAAAATTTCTATTCAAGGTATGAGAGGTTTAGGAAAAATGGTGACTTGATATACCAGTTCAATATACGAAGAAGCTCTAGGATAACTAGTTATGAGAAAAATGGTTACGAAATTTCATCCATAGGTTAATAAAAATATACAAAAGAATCTGACACCACCAGAATAAATACCTCGGGGCACTGTTAAAGATGGAGATCAGCACGTGACATCCATTTAAAATTTTTTCTTTTGATTGTTGTGCGCCAACCTAATTCCCATCCGCCACTTGATTTTTGAGATGTTCGAAAACAACAGAATTGTATGTTCCTCTCATCCTTCTTCAAAGGAAAATAAGTCTTTAAAAATGGATAATTACTATTGCCCCCTTATACTTTAGTTTTATTACTAATCAAACCCTATTCTTTGTGAAATTACTATTACCCCCTCACTTCTAATGGTGTTAAGTGGCTGTTAACATTAAATTTGAAATGTCTATTTTGCCATTTAAATTAAGAAATAAAAATATGGCATTACTCTCATTTATAGAAACTATATTGCATGTCAATTACATCCTTAAAATCTTATATTTTAGAATTAGTTTTGTATTTGGTAGGACCACATACTTATAATTGTTGAAACTTTCACATTCCACTTAAATTTTTCATAATCACCATGATGGAAGTTTTACAAACAAATTAGCATATAAGATCTAATTGATAGAAAATTTAGTAACATACATAATGGTCAACATATATTAAGTGATTTTCAACTTTTAGCTTTAAATTAAATTTGATATTTCTTAATATTTTAGTTTCTATTTAATTACATCTTTCCTTTATTTGGTGATTTATTTTTAGAGAAAAAAAATCACATCTTTCCTTTATTTGGTGGTTTTTTAAAAAAAAAAGAAAAGTGAAATTAAAGTTAATTTTTTCCTATTAAGGGTAGTATTATAACTTAAAAAAGAGCAAATAAGTAAAAAGATAATTGCAGGGTTATTTTGGGGATTTTGAAAAAATTATATAGATGCCACATCATCAGTAAATTGACAGAAGTTAACGGTAGGGGCATTAGTAATTGTAGACAAAGTTAAAAGATGGAATAGTATTTTTAAAAAGTACAGGGGATAAAGTAGTAATAAAATCAAAGTACAATGGGGCAACAGTAATTATCCCCTTTAAAAAAAAAAAAAAAAATTAAATATCAGATCTTCCAAACAAAGTTTATTGTAAATGCAATAAATATTGGATGGGTTAGACAGTACTGTAGAAAAATGAGAAATGTATATTTCAGAAAACCAGAAAAAGATTAAAGCAATAAATAACGTATTAACTCATTTGAAATGTTTTTTTCTTCTTCTTGTGCAGATTTCGGTTAGAATCCTAACCCTAATAAGAAAGCTTTGCACTGAAACTTTGTCTATTTTTTAAAGTAAAGAAGAGGAGGGATGTTTTGGGATTTTTGTTTGCCTGCATGAATGGTTAACACATGTTCTAAAAAATATCCAATGGTTGAGATATATTTGATGGTTTTTCATCTCCAACAAAATCCCTATAAGATTCTTCAAATTTTACAAAATCAACTTAAAAGTCTCTGCCAATGGTGGATTAGTATAGAGAGGTTAAAAGGCGAACTTCCCACGGGAATCTTTGAGTCGTCAATCTCACGATAGTCGCTTTGGAGCTTCTTTGAGTCGTCAATCTCATTTGCAAACACTACAAGAAGGTTAAAAACATAATTGGAGAAGAAGAATTAAAACTCTAATCCAAGGAATAAACTTTTACCTCTCTTAACCTCTCCCTATTTTTTCCCTTATTTGAAATAAAGGGTTATTGTTGTTTTTGTTGATAAAAAGTGTTGAATCAAATGCACAAACTACAAAATTTAAAAGGACCCAAGCCTTCCGTCTCCCTCCTCGTTGGGGTTCCATATATTTCTTTACATCAACAATAATTGTAGGTCAGCTCAAGTAAAATCAGGGTTGATGAACACTGAATGAACCAGAAAAAATCATAAAAGAAACAATTAAACTTACAAGAGTGGAGCCTATTTGGGTTGAGGGTAATATTGTAAACAAACTAGAAATCCAAAATCTAACCGCAACAACAATAACGAGTGAATCCTTTGTGTAAAAACCTCTTTCTAATGGTAGGATAGTTAAGCGGTTAACAACCCAAAATATCGGCTGTGTATATATTAGTAATATCCCCCACCCCTTAATATCAACTCGTCAAATCCAAAAAAAAAAAAACTTCTTCTTCTTTTATTTATTTATTTGCTTCGATTTTTTTTTTTTAAATCCAGACAACCCAGATTGGATCATCGAGGAATCAAAATCCGGATGACTAGGGTTTAGATTGGAACAAAACCCTGTTTCTGATTGAGCTTGAGTTATTTGAAATTCAAAGTGTGAATTCACATATCACCAAGTGCTGTAAATCTGAAAAACACAACTTCTTTTTTTTTTGGAATAGGTAGCTGATAATATTAGAAAAATAATGTACAAAAATTACATTTGATAATAAATCTTTCCCTCTGCATCATCACGAACAATATCCGTGAGGGCAGAAGGTTTTCCCCGGATCAAAATGGATCAACACGCCTCAAGAAGGAGGCTACCCAAAAAATCAGCACCATAGTTTAACTCCCGGACATGATGCATGAACACACACTCCGTGAACTGTCGCTGCAAGGAAGTGATCTCATGAATGAGTTCTGCAGCGAACTAAGGGGACCATAAGTAACACAATTTTTTTTAATTACTAATTTGACCTTCTTAATTCAAATTGTTTGATCAAAATTAGAACACGTGTCGAGTTATAGCACCTGAGTGGACCATATTTGCATTAAACAAAAATCCGAAGTTTCGGGTGGTTTAAGCATTCTTTTTCCCCATAAGCTCTTAGACCCTTGATGATGGTGGATTCCAAAGAGAAGCCCATTAATGGAGTGGAAGAGAGGATGCATTTGTGGAAGGACAACTGCGTTGTATTTTGACATGCTTTGTGCAAACATAACTTGCCGACACAAGCATTATGGAAGGAGAAATGGGATAAATTGGAGGAGGATATCCAAGGGACAGTGTGGAGTTCAAAGATGTAGGAAGGTGAAGTTCTTGATATTTCAATAGGAGATTCCTCCAACGTAGGTTATCTAGTCAGTAATTGCCAGCAAGGGATGGTGAGGCGGTGGTAGCCGATAGTGGTGCGTGGTTTTCAACAAGGTGTAGGAAGAAGATCACCTCTTTAAGGGTTCTGATGGGATTAGACAAAAGGTTAGTTTGATAAATTAATATTAAGAGTTTATTTTGGTCATTTCATTTTGGGACTTAATTGGACAAGGCAAGACATAATTTTGTTTGGGGTTATACACTATTTCAACCATTTAAGGGAGCCAATAAGAATTTTGGCCCAACTAAAAGAGCCTGTATCTGCACCCTGTTAGTGGAGCACAGAGTGCTCCGACGGCTTTTCTACCACAAAAACATGTGGCACACACAGGGATTGGTGAATTTTTTTTTTTTGTATTTTATTATTTTTACCTGTGGGCCCCACATGTTTTTGTGGTGGAAAAGCCGTCTCTGTGCTCCCCTGACGGGGTGCATATCCTGACTCTAACTAAAATAGGGTACACTTAAAAAACTTTTTTTTTTTTTTAATAAGCAATATTCTGGTTTCTTCTTGAGGGGTTGAGGTTTTTAGCGAGTTGCCATCTCATTGCTTTTGCTTCAAATTCAAAGAAGGTTGCGTGGCAGTTGTGTAATTTGGGACTTGGGTGGTTGTTTTGTAATGGCCAAGACTATTTGTTCTTATGAACTTTTCTCTGGCTTGGCTCGCAACTTTCTCACCCTGATCGTCGCCTCCAACAATCGCATCGCCTGAGGCGGAGAGGCTCGCCTGGTAGTCTCTCCGCCTCCCGACTGTTTCCATCTCTGCTTTCTTCTCTCCCTCTCTGTCTATTTCTCCATCTCCCGGCGCCTCCCTCTCTGCTTTCTTCTCTCCCGAATCTGCCTCTTCTTTCCCTCTTTGTCTCTTTCCTAGCCGCCTCCTTTCCCGACTCCTCTTCCCGCATCCCGCCTCCGCCTTCCATCTCCCATCTCTGCTTCTCCCCTCCACCTCGCCTTCCCCGCTTCTCACCCTACCGTCTCTGCCTCTCCCATCTGCGATTCTGTTTCTTCTCCCATCTCAGCTTCTCTTCTTCTGTTTCTTCTCCCATCACGTCTATACGGCATCGCTTGGATGGGAGGTCGACCCTTATCCGCACTTTCGCTGCTACCATCGCTATAACTGTAGGAGTTTTGGGTCCGCCCTTGAGGCGTGTAATATGTCCCCCTATGTGGGTGTTATGTCCGTCCTTGAGGCGTGTAATTTGTCCCCCTATGAAGGTGTTTTGTCCGCCCTTGAGGCGTGTAGTATGTCCCCCTTTGAGGGTGTTGGTGCTTTTTCGGTGTTCTTGTTCTAAAGGTTTTGTGGACGTGATCCACTTTGGGCTTGACCCAACCCTTACCCTGGCTGACCCTGTCTATTGCATGTACGACAGTTTAGTCATTTGCCGCTCCTTGGTTCGGTTTGAACCTTGTGTACTCATGCAAGTGTGTTTGTACTTTTTTTAGTTATCTAAATGAAGTGCTATTTACCAAAAAAAAAAAAAGACTATTTGTTCTTATTGGTTTTTCTGCATTTTCCATGGAACTCTATTTTTTTTCTTTTCTTTTCTTTTGTGGGGGTAAACCGATATGTATGGAACTTGAGGAAATGAGGGATGCTCTTCTTTTAGCATATGCTCTTCAGATATCTCATTCGGCAATTTTTTTAAATTGCTAGGGGGCTGCAGGACTCTCTGTGGGTAGGTTCAATCACTGCATTGGCCAAGTCATAGTCTTGTTGATATTGTTTTGCCTTTACAGTTTGTTAAGTTTGTTTATGTCTCCATATCTTGTAATTCTCATGCTGATTATTTGGTTAAAGGGTCCAAAAAGTTTGTATTGTCTTGAGTTTAGTGGTAATCTCCAACGCCTTTCTTTGTTTTCAAACTCTTTGTTAGCCTCTAGCATTACTTTGGAGAGTCAAATAAAATTGCTCTTTCGATCCCCTCCAAAAAAAAGAAGAAAAAAAAGGAAAAAATAAAAGAAAAGATATTGCCTAAATGTGGTTAATCAAAATAAATAGAAAACCAAAATTCATTCATTTTGCCAGTTGAGAAATTCTCTCCAATGTATCAATAACTAGCTTGCATCTGACTAACCCGCCCTAGCCAAAGAATGCCAAGCCTGATTCTTATTGACCCACTACAAAATTAACTGAAACAAATTGACTTGGGCCCATCCAAAAACGTACAGGAATGATCCATAGGCATATGGTGTTGAAGTTTGTTTAATCACAATATTAATCTGGTAATTGACTGATCAAATATTGAGTAATCACAATTCATAGCCTCAAATTGGAGTGACTCAGTCGGTTCAGGCAAAATTGAACCAACTCATACGTATCACAATAATGATACATACTTAGAACCATGTTTAAGGATGAAAAGTTTATTTATTTTTATTTTGGTTCGGGATGTGGTGTGTGTGAAAATGGTATTGGAAGACTAGGTTTTGATTTAGAGTCATTTAGATTGGTTTCGGATGAAAAATATTTATTCAAAAGTCATGAAAAATTTAACAAGTTTAATTATTTTTCTAAGACAAATAAGCCTCATATTATATAACACTATATTTTTAAACAATAAGAAACCTCATCATTTCCTTCTCTTCCTTTTTTTTCTGGGTTGGGGAGAGGGTGTAAACCTCTTCCTTCTCTTATGCAAGGATATAAACTCAACATGATTGTCTTACTTAAAGCCTGGTCTTTGACGTATAATAAGAAAATAGAATCTATAAAAACATTAGTGAAATAGAATTTTCTTTTCAAAATGTTTGTTTGTATAAAAAATGGCAAATAGATGAATGTGCTACCGAGGAAAAATATTCATAGTGAAACGTTATTGAGATCGAAGAGTATTTTTGGAAGTCTAATTGATGTGATCTTTTATTCATGAATATCAAATGTTTTTTAGTTATTCATCTTTGTTGAACATGTTTTCTCAATGATGAAGACACCGTCATTGAACTAAATATCATGTTGGACTAGAGAAAATGAAATTTTGTTGCCAATAATAATTGAACCTCTTATTTTTATAGTCATTACAAATATCTGCTAATCATTTTGATGGGAGATCTTCCATTCTCCTGCAAATATGTTGGTTGGGTGCCTCAATAATCAACGATAATGCTAAAATTTAGCCATGAAAAACCAAATGTTCCTGGTTATAATGTGGATAAACATGAAATACTTTCTATTCATGGTACGGGAGGGGAAAAAAGGTAACTTAGAATACTAGTTGACAAGGCTAGTGTTCTCATTTCATCCATAAGTTAAAAGAAACATGCAAAAAAAGGTGCATTACTGCTAAATTGATTTCGTGAAGATAGCCTTAAAAGAAGATAGCTTTGCTAAATTTTTCAATTTTCTCTTAAAAGAAGCCAGGCTTCGTCCCCGTCATTGAGGCTCCAATATATATATATATATATATATATATATATATATATATATATATATATATATATATATATATATATATATATATATATATATATATATATCAACAATCATTTTAGTTGAGTTCTAATAAAATATGAGTTGAACGGTTCGGATTTTTAATTTAAAAATCCAAGAAGAAACTAGTAGACTTACAAGAGTGGAGCCTAATTTGGGTTGAGGGTAATTTTATAAACAAACTAGTAAATTAAAAATCTTCCTTTTTCTTCTCAACATAAAAAAACTCCAAACTGTGATTAGGGTTTAGATTCCAACAAAATCCTATTTGACCCTCTTAATTTCAAATGTTTGATCAAAATCAGAACACTTGTTGAGTTATAACACCTGGCGGACCATATTTGCACAAGCCAGGACCATTTTGCACAAGCCAAAATCTAAAGTTTAAGTGATTTAAGCCTTTTATTTATTTATTTATTTTTTAGGAGTTCTTGGACCCTTGATGATGGGGATTCCAAAGAGAAGCCCATTAATGGATTGGAAGAGGAATGAGAGGATGCATTCATGGAAAGAATAACTGCCTAGCATCGAAAATATATCGTTCAAAATGGGATCCTCAGGGAGGTAGATAAGTGTCTTCATTGCCGCTGCCATTGCTTTCACTATCTCAATGTTCTTCTCATGTTCAGGCATTGACTGGAGGACCAAAGGTAGGGTTTGCCTTCACCACAGAAACTGAACAAGATATCTGAGCTTTTAACTGCAATTGAGAATAAACATAGAAGAAAATCCAAAAATACAGAAAAGACTTGCACTAAGATTCTTTATACCTTATGTAGTTCACTCAACCTGAAATACTTTTGTTAAATTCAAATACAGATTGGCATAGGGTTATAACATTAAGTAAGACCAGCTGCTTTGGATTTTTAGATGGACTTTTTCAAGATAATGGGTTTTGAAGTGGTGTAGAAGTCACTCATCTATTCTTTTTAAATATTTTATTAGTTTTTAATTGTGGACCTCTTTAGTTTGTGGTTGTAAAGTTTGAATGAGTCCGTATCACCTTATTCTGGATAATATCTGAACCGTTCATAAATTATCACCTTATTCTGGATGATATCTGAACTGTTCATAAATTATGATGATTTGTTCCTTTGGTATGTTATCTAAGATGGTATGATCTGTAAAAGTGCCTTACGATAATCTAAGATAATCTAAGATAATCTAAGTCAAGTGTCTCTTTACATTTTGTGCTCAATTCTGTTGTCGCATTTGGGTGTCTAGATCTTCTGTCCCCAATGCCTGTATGCTTGGATTTTGAATTGTTTTGTGCAACCAGTAGCTTGTCGATGCAAGGGTTATCAAAGGAGAAATGAGATAAATTAGAGAATGATATCCATTGGGAAGGTGTGGAGATGGGTAGAGGAGATGGGTAGATGTAGGAAAGCAAAGTTCTTGATATTTCAACAAGAGATTCCTCCAACGTAGCTTATCTGATTAGTGAATAGCTAGAAATGTGTCATTGCTAGCGAGGGATAATTAAAGAACAATACCCAAAAACAGTTACTGTAAATGCAATTAAATATTGGATGGGTTAGACTCTACTGTAGAAACAGGAGAAATGAATATTTCAGAAAATCTGAAAAGGATTGAAGCAAGCAATAAAGAGTTATCATGTAGAAGAAGTTAGAGCTTTGTGGATTTCATTTAGAAACCTAACCCTAATAAGAAAGCTCCGGTATAGAAGAAGTTAAACGCTTTGTACTGACCTTCTTTTTGACCTTATCTATCAATTTTTAGAAGGAAGAGTAGGGACGTTTTGGGATTTTAATTTGTTTGCCTATGCGGATGTATAACACGTGTCCTCAAAAAACACTAACAGTTGAGATATATCATATATCTGATGGTTTTTCATCTTTAACAAAATCCCTAAAATTTCTCAAATTTACAAAATCAACCCAGAAGTCTCCAAACAAATGAAACCCTAAACCTCGAAGCCGTCTTTCCTTGCGATGGTAGCTTTGGAGTTTATTTATTTGAAGTTTGTCATTCTCCTTTGCTTTGCACTATAAGAAAAGGTTAAATTATAGTCGAAGAAGAAGAATTTAAACCCTAATAGAAGGGAGAAAAATTTTACCCCTCTTAATTTGGGTTGAGGGTAATATTGTAAAGAAACTAGTAAGGTTTATGATCTGGTTCGGTTCTTCATTTTTCTTCTCAAATAAAAAATCCAGACAACCCCAATTGGATCATCAAAGATGAGGAAGTAAAATTCGGATGACTAGGGTTTAGATTCAAAAAAATCCTGTAACAATCCTGTTTTCTGATCGAGCTTGAGTAAATTGAAATTCAAATCGTGAATTCACATATCATCAGTTGAAAATCTGAAAAAAAAATTTAACACAATTTTTTTTATTTATCAATTGATTTAATTTGAACTATTTGATCAAAATCAGAACACGTGTCTACTTATAGCACCTATGAGGACCATATCCACACAGACGCAAACAAAAAACCGACTGAATAATCCGGTAATTGACTGATGGAATTGAGTAATCACCATCCAAAGCCTCAAATTGGAGTGACTCAGTGGGTTCAGGCCGAACTAAACCAACTGATATGTTTCACAATTCTAATACTTAGAATCTACAAGTATGAAAAGTTGATATATATTTTTTTTTAATTTATTTTTTTGAGGTGTTGTGGGGTGAGAATAATATTGGAAAAAACGTGTGTGATTGGAGCCAGACTCGAAATTTAGATAAACTCATCCAAAATCATTTGGCGTAGGTTCAAGTAAAAAATTACAAGTTTGAGATATCAATCATGCAGGTAAAATGATATTCAATATTTTTTTCAGTTAGGATAAATTCTATGCATTTAAATTTTTCTAACATTATTAATTTTTAAACCTAGTTATGGTTTATCAATTATTTTTTATTGTGATGTGAACAAATGTGACGTATCCAAAATTTCTATTCACGGTATGAGAGGTTTAGGAAAAATGGTGACTTGATATACTAGTTCAGTATATGATGAAGCCCTAGGATAACTAGATATGAGAAAATTGGTTACGCAATTTCATCCGTAGGTTAATAGATACATACAAAAGAATACATTTTGTTATATTGAAGATACAAAATAAAAGACTAGAAAAATGTCTGACGACACCGCAAGAATAAATACTCCGGGACCGTTAAAGGTGGAGATGAGAACATGACAGCCATTTAAAATTTTTTTGTTCTATTGTTGTGTGCCAACCTAATTCCCATCTACCACTTGATTTCTGAGATGTTCGAAAACAACAGAATTGTATGTTTCTCTCCCCGTTCTTTCAAAGAAAAAAAAATTCTTTTAGAAAAAAAAAATTAAAGATCCGATCTTCAAAACAAAGTTTACGGTAAATGCAATACATATTGGATGGGTTAGACAATACTGTAGAAAAAATGAGAAATGTATACTTCAGACACCAGAAAAAAGATTAAATCAAGAAATATCGTATGTTATCATTTGGAATGTTTTTCTTCTTCTACATATTTCATTTAGAATTCTAACCCTAATAAGAAAGTTTTGCAATGAACCTCTTGTCTATTTTTAAAAGTAAAGAAGAGGAGGGATGTTTCGGGATGTTTGTTTGCCTGCACGGATAGATAACACATGTCCTAAAACAACCAACGGGGATACGATGGTTTCCCCAACAAACACCAGCCCAACAAAACAACCGGCCCGCAAACAAACCCAACCTCGGGCACGAGTCGCTTTGGAGCTCTTCGGCTGCAACCATTGCAACACACAAGCGGAAACATAATGGGAAGAATATTAAACCCTAATCCAAAGAAGAAAATTTTACCCATCTTAACCTCTGGCTGTTTTTTCCTTTGTTTGAAGATAAAAGGTGGTTGTTGTGTTTGTTGTGTTCAGCTCTAATAAAATCAGGGTTGAACTGTACAAACGCCCTACAAAATTTAAAAAAAGGAGCCCCCCAAAAAAAAAAATCTGGGTTGAACATTTGAATGGACCAGATTTTTAAAAAAAAATATCATAAAAGAAACAATTAAATTTACAAGAGTGAAGCTATTCGGGGTTGAGGGTAATATTGTAAACAAACTAGTAAATCCAAAATCTAGCAGCAACAACAATAACGAGCGAATCGTTTGTTACAAACTTCCTTATTCTTATTTATTTATTATTATTATTATTATTTTAATTTGGTTTTCTTCGGTTCTTTTTTTCTTAAAAAAATCAGATTGGATCATCGAGGAATCAAAATCTGGAGGACAAGGGTTTAGATTTGAACAAACATGTTTACGATCGAGCTTGAGTTATTTGAAATTCAAATTGAGAATTCACATATCACCCAAGTTCTGTAAATCTGAAAACTTTTTTTTAAATTACTAATTTGACCTTCTTAATTCAAACTGTTGGACCAAAATAAGAACAGGTGTCAAATTATTTATAGGACTTGTGAGTGGACCATATCTGCATAGGAGCAAACAAAAATCCAAAGTTTCGGGTGGTTTAAGCATTTTTTTCCCCCAAAAGCTCTTGGACCCTTGATGATGGTGGATTCCGATGAGAAGCTATTAATGGAGTGGAAGAGAAGATGCATTCATGGAAGGAACAACTGCGTTATATTTTGACATTCTTTGTGCAAACATAACTTGCCAACACAAGCATTATTGAAGGAGAAATGGGATAAATTGGAGGAGGATATCCATGGGACGATGTGGAGTTCAAAGATGTAGGAAGGTGAAGTTTTTGATATTTCAGTAGGAGATTCATCCAATGTAGCTTATTTGGTCAATGGATGGCTGTCAATTGCTAGCAAGAGATGATGAGGCAATGGTAGCTGACAGTGGTGGGTGGTTTTCAGTAAGATGTAGGAAGAAGGTCACCTCCTTAGGTTGTGTATGGGATTAGATAGAAGGATAGTTTAATAAATTAATATTGAGAGTGTACTTTTGTCATTTCATTTTGGGACTTAATTTGGACATGGCAAGACATAATTTTGTTTGGAGTTATACACTATTTCAGCCATTAAAGGGTGCCAATAAGAATTTTGGTCCAACTAAAATGTGGTACACAAAATGTGAATAAGCAATATTCTGGTTTCTTCTTGAGGGGTTGAGGTTTCTAGCGAGTTGCCATCTCATTGCTTTTGCTTGGGATTCAAATTCAAAGAAGGCTGTGCTTGTAATTTGGGACTTGGGTGGTTGTTTTGTAATGGCCAAGACTATTCGTTCTTATTGGTTTTTCTGTGTTTTCCATGGAACTCTATTTTTATTTTTTCTTTTCTTTTGTGAGGAGTAAACCGTTATGTACGAAACTTGAGGAAATGAGGGATGCTCTTCTTTTAGTATATGCTCTTTAGATATCTCACTCGGCAATTTTTTTAATATGCTAGGGGGTTGCAAGGCTCTTTGGGGGTAGGTTCAATCACTGGATTGGCCAAGTCATAGCCTTGTTGAATAGATTTTATCTATTGTTCTGCATTTACAATTTGTTTATGTCACCAAATCTTGTAACTCTCATGCTGATTATTTGGTTAGAGGGTCCAAAAATTTTGGATTGTCTTGAGTTTGGTGGTAATCTCCACCCCCTTTATTTGTTTTCAAACTCTTTTTTAGCCTCTAGCATTACTTTGGAGAGTCCAATAAAATTGCTCTTTCGACCCCTCCAAAAAAAAGATATTGCCTAACTGTCGTTAATCAAAATAAATAGAAAACCAAAATTCATTCATTTTGGTTGTTGAGAAATTCTCTTCAATGTATCAGTAACTAGTTTGCATCGACTAACCTAACCTAGCCAAAGAATGCCAAGCCCGATTCTTATCGACCCACTACAAAATTGAGTGATATGGATTAACTTGGGCCCATCCAAAAACGTATAGGAATGATTCATAGGCATATGGTGTTGAAGTTTGTTTAATTGCAATATTAATCTGGTAATTGACTGATCAAATTGAGTAATCACAATTCATAGCCTCAAATTGGAGTGACTCAGTTGGTTCAGGCAAAGCTGAACCAACTGATATGTATCACAATACTGAAACTTAGAACCATGTTTATGGATGAAAGTTTATTTATTTTTATTTTGGTTGGAGATGTGGTGTGTGTGAAAATGATTTTGGAAGACTGGGTTTTGATTTAGAGTCATTTAGATTAGTTTAGGATGAAAAATATTTATTCAAAAGTCATGAAAAATTCAACAAGATTAATTATTTTTCTAAGACAAATAAGCCTCATATTACATAACCCTATATTTTAAACAATAAGAAACCTTATCATTTCCTTCTCTTCTTTTTTTTTTGGTTGGGGAGAGGGTGTAAACCTCTTCCTTCGCTTATGCAAGGATATAAACCCAACATGGATTATCTTACTTAAAGCCTGGTCTTTCATGTATAATAAGAAAACATAATCTCTAAAAACATTAGTGAAATATAATTTTCTTTTTAAAATATTTGTTTGTATAAAAAACGGCAAATAGATGATTGTGCTACCGAGGAAAATTTTTGTATAAAAAATGACAAATAGATGAATGTGCAACCAAGGAAGATTATTCATGGTGAAATGTTATTGAGATTGAAGAGCATTTTTTGAAGTCTAATTGATGTGGTCTTTCATTCATGAATTTCACACGCTTTTTGAACATGTTTTCTCAGTGATGAAGACACCGTCATTGAACTAATTATCATGTTGCACTAGAGCAAAAGAAATTTTGTTGCCAATAATAATTGAACCTCTTATTCTTATAATCATTTGAAAAATCTGCTAATCATTTGATGGGAGACTATTCTCCTGCAAATATCTTGGTTGAGTGCCTCAATAATCAAGAAATGGCTAAAATCTAGCTATGACGAACCAAATGTTTTTGGTTGTAATGTGGACAAACATGAAGTACTTGACATTTCTATTCATGGTATGGGAGGTTTAGGAAAAAAAGGTAATTTCGAATACTAGTTGACCATATACAAAACAGCTTGCAGTGTTTGGTTGACAAGGTTTATTTTCTCTTAAAATGAACCAGCCTTAGGGCTTTGTCATTGAGGCTCCATATATTTTTTATATCAACAATAAAAATTAGAAATCAGAAAAGAAACTAATAAACTTACAAGATTGGAGCCTAATTAGGGTTACTGTAAACAAACTAGTAAATTCAGAATCTAGCAGCAACAACAATAATAAGCGAATCATTTGTCTTCAAAGTCTCTCTTTTTTTTTTTTTTTTCAACTTTGGGTTTTTGATTTGCTTCTGTTCTTCTGTTCTTCTTTTTTCTTTTCAAAGAAAAAATCAAAATTGTGATTAGGGTTTAAATTCCAACAAAATCCTATTTGAAATTCAAATTGTGAATTCACATATCAACTGGGGTATTGTAAATCTGAAAACTTTTCAACACATTTTTTTTAATTACCAATTTGACTTTCTTAATTTCAAATGTTGGATCAAAATCAGAATACTAGTCGAGTTATAGCACTTGGGGACCATATTTCCACAAAGTTTAGATGATTTAAGCGTTTTTTTTCTTTTTCCCAGAAACTGTTGGACCTTTGATGATAGCAGATTTAAAAAAGAAGTCCATTAATAGACTAGCAGAGAAATGAGAGGACGCATTCGTGGAAAGAATAACTGCGTAGCCTCGAAAGTATATCTTTCACAATGAGATCCTCAGGGAGGTAGGTAAGTGTCTTCGTTGCGGTTGCCATTGCTTTCACTATCTCAATGTTCTTCTCATGTTCAGCCATGACTGGAGGACCAAAGGTAGGGTTTGCCTTCACCACAGAAACGGAACAATATATAAGAGCTTTTAACTGCAGTTGAGAACGAACATAGAAGAAAATCCGTAAATACAGAAAAGACTTGCACCAAGATTCTATATACCTTATGTAGTTCACTCAACCTGAAACACTTCTTTTTTTTAAATGTTTTATTATTTTTAACTTGTGGGCCTCTCTTTAGTTTGTGATTGTAAAGTATCAATGAATTCTAGATAATACCTGAACCGTTCATAAATTCTGTTGACTTGTTCCTTTCTTATGTTATCTAAGATGGTATGTTCTGTACAAGAGTGCCTTACGATAATCTATAATCTAAGCCAAGTGTACATTTACATTTTGTGTTCAATTCTATTGCTGCCTTTGGGCGTCTAGATCCTCTGTCCCTAGTGACTCCATGCCCGGATTTTGACATGTGTTGTGCAACCAGTAGCTTGTCGACACAAGGGTTATCGATTTTTCTTCTTCACCAAAACCCCTAAAATTCCTCAAATTTACAAATTCAACCCAGAAGTCTCCGAACAAATAAAACCCTAAACCTCAAAGTCAGTCTTTCCTTGTGATGGTCGCTTTGGAGCTTCTTTGAAGTTGTCATTCTCCTATGCTTTGCACTACAGGAAAGTTAAATCATAGTCGTAGAAGAAGAATTAAAACCTTAATCGAAGGAAGAAAAATTTACTCCCCTTAATTGGGGTTGAGGGTAATATTGTAAACAAACTAGTAAATTCAAAATCTAGTAGCAACTACAATAATGAGCGAATCCTTTGTCTTCGAACCCATTTTTTTATAAACGTTGGATCTGATCTGTTTCGGTTCTTCCATTTTCTTCTCAAATTAAAAATCCACACAATCCCATTTGGATGACTAGAGTTTAGATTCGAAAAAATCCTGTTTTCCGATCGAACTTGAGTAAATTGAAATTCAAATCGTGAATTCGTACATCCCCAGTTGGAAATTTGAAATTTTTTTAACACAATTTCTTTTTAATGGCTAAAACTATTTGTTCTTTTGCGTTTTGTGTTGTCCATGGAACTTTTTTTCTTTCTTTATGGGGGTAAATAGTCATGTATGGAACTTGAGTAAATGATGGATGCTTTTCTTTTAGAATCTGCTCTTTAGATCTCTCACTTTGGCAATTTTTTTCAGATTGCTAGGGGGCTGCAAGGCTCTTGTGGGTAGGTTCAATCATTGGATTGGCCAAGTCATAGTTTTGTTGAAGAGATTTTATCTGTTGTTTTGCATTTCCAACTTGTTAAGTTTGTTTGTCTCCAGGTCTTGTAACTCTCATGCTGATTATTTGGCTAGAGGGTCCAAAATGTCTGGATTATCTCGAGTTTGATGGCAGTCTCCACCCCTTTCCTTTGTTTTCAAACTCTTTTTCAGCCTCTAGCATTATGTTGGAGAGTCCAATATAATTTTTCTTTTGCCCCCCCCCCCCCAAAAAAAAAAAAAAAAAAAAAGAAAAAGATATTGCCTAACTGTCATAAATCATATTAACTAGAAAGCCAAAATTCATTCATGTTTGCAGTTGAGAAATTCTCTCCAAGGTATCAATAACTAGCTTGCATTGACTAACCCATCCTAGCCAAGGAATGCCAAGCCCGATTCCTATTGACCCACTACATAATCGACTCATACGGATTGACTTGGGCCCATCCAAAAACATATAGTAATGATTCATAGGCATATGGTGTTGTAGTTTGTTTAATCGCAATATTAATCTGGTAAATTGAGTAATCATAGTTAAAAGCCTCAAATTGGAGTGACTCAATCGGTTTAGGCAAAACTGAACCAACTGATACGTATCACATTGCTGATACTTAGAAACATGTTTTAGGATCAAAAGTTTATTTATTTTTATTTTGGTGTATGGTGTGTGGTGACAGTAATATTGAAAGACTAGGTTTTGATTTAGAGTCATTTAGATTAGTTTCGGATAAAAAAATATTTATTCAAAGTTGTGCTAAATTTGACGAGTTTAATTATTTTTCTAAGACACATAAGCCTCATATCATGTTCTACGATAGATAACCCTCTATATTCTAAAACAATAAGAAACCTAGAAACCTCATCATATTCTAAGGTGGCCGAGTCTTCTTCTAGTTCATTCGACTCCATAGGTTCGATTTATGAACTCCTAGACTCAACTCGAATGGGCCATAGTTGCCTTCTACTAGAACTCTAGGTTCGTGACATGAAAAGATGGGTTATTGGGTCAAAATTTTAGGGGATTTTACATAATTGCCACTTACCATGTTGGAGTAGATCCAACCACAACCACTGCTAGGGGCGCCCTATATCAGCGACTGAATTTAGAAGATCCAACAGCTAAGGTGATTAACAACCGACTATATAAACCCTAAACCAGGGTCCCAAGTATGTATTCATTAACTCACTTCCAGCATCCAAGGCTCTGCAACTTTCAGAGTCTCATTAAATTGTATCCCCACGCTAACTTGATCGTTGGGGATGTCCCCCCGACCACCACTGGTCGAGCATGTTGTTTTGCAGGTTCAATCTGGTTCGAGCATGAGTCAGTTTTTGAGAGCAACACAATCTTGTCCCTGCTCCCCCCCCCCTAAAAAAAGAGAGTTAATTTAATGTGTTAAATGAGCTGATTGACATTGAAAAAACAAACTCTGATCATTCTCTCTTTGTGCAATTTTACATTGATAACTTATTTTCATCTAGGCTACCATTATATTATGTGACAAGTTCTTCAAATACATAAGGAATAGAAGATTCTAAATGACAACTTAAAAATGAAATAAAATTATATTTAAGGGTGTCAAATTCTAATTTGACCGGGAAAAAACATATTACTATATAAAAGCATAAACTGAGGTTTTGATATACTCTTTCACTAGACCAAATTACCTCTACAAATACTCAATAGAAACATGTTTTAGAACATTTACCTCCCAACAATTGCATCTCTTGAAATTACTCTTTAAAAGGGATATCTACCAAAGGTTGCAACCCCTTCAAAACCTTTCATAAACCTCTTCACTCTGCCACCTACCAAGAAAATGGTGGAAGCATATGCTTTCCATCCTATCTATTTTGTTTTGCAGGGTATTGTCAATTGACACGGTTCATGCTAACAAAAATGGTGGTTACAGATGTGAGCAGTGCTAAAAACAAGGACTTTGGATGGAAGAACTGCTTGGAACACCATTGCTAAAAAGAAGGATGTTACTGCTAACTTAAACACTGTAGTTCCAAGATTTATGAAATTCATTCAGAATCTCTTCCAATTTTAGGGTTCTAAATCTCTTCAAAAAGAAATCATTGATCTTATTTATTTAGGTTTTCTTTGAATGACAAGATCGATTTTTGTTCTTTGAGGTAGTAGTGACTAATGGATGCAGCAGAGTGTTTGGGAATCTGATACTAGTCTACTACTATATAAAAGTACAAACTGAGTTTAATATAGATCTTGGAGAGTACTATATAAAAGTACAACCTGAGTTTAATATAGATCTTGGAGGTACTCTCCAGAGTCTCCACTTCATTCTACTATATTTTAATTCTTTAGAAACATCATCTTTTATATCATATCTTTTATTTATGATTGACCTATGTACATAAAACAATCACTTTGAATCTCTTTATCGTCAAATTTCAGCATCTCATCGTCTGCCCGATCATAATTAAAGTTACAAACTAGATATTCTGTTATTTCAACTATAAAGATAAAAAAAAAAAAAATTATATAGAAATAATGTAACAAAAATAAAGATGGGATGAAAAAAAAATAGAGTTGAGGTTGTAGAGAAAGATCAATCGGTCACTAGTCAAAGATTAAATAATTTCTTTAAAAATATGTTTATATTGTTGTTTAATTTATTTTTTTTCCGTTTCTAAATTAAGTGTTTCCTAATTTTTTTTTTAAAAACTTCACTGTATTTTAATTAAAAAAAATTGAGATATCTTTTTCGTACTTATTCCTAAAATCCCAAACCAAACCTTCCAAATAAATGAGTAGGATTAGAATTTCCAATTGATTACAATTGATCCAACAAGATTGAAAATCTTGACATTTGTGGAACAAAGAAAACCACATGGGAATCCAATAGTGATAGGAAATTGCTAATGAAAAATTTTCATTTTACTTCAAGAAAAATTGGATGGGTTGCTGCTAATTTAAAAGAAACTTTTAAATTAAAATTAAAAAATTTGAAGGATAAAACTAATCCATATTAACCTCTCACTTCCACGACCATGGTGAACCAACTGATATGTATCACAATTGATGCTGAACCATGTTTAATTATGAAAAGTTGATTTATTTTATTTTTTTTATTTTGGTTGGGGCTTGGGTGTGTTATTAGATTTTGATAGAGATGAGTTTTTTTTTTTTTTTAGGTGAAGAGCTGAATTCATATAAAAGAGAAGCCCCTGGGATACAAAGTACCAATTACATCAAAGTGCAAAAGCCAAAGAACGAAGGGGGGGGGAGAGAAAGAAAAAGAAGAAGCCTAAGAAACAACAGCATAAGAAGCTAATCTATCATCTACAGAGTTTCCTTCTCTATGAGTATGGTTTACAATTAGAATATCAAACAGAGAGGAAAGGCTGAAGATATCATGTATCATTGAGGTGAGAGTCGTGAGACCCAAAATTTATATAGATTGATCAAGAGTAATTTAGACTAAATTTGGGTAAAAATAACAAGATTGAGTCATCAATCATACTAGTCAAATACTATTTAATATTTATTTGAGCCTTTAGAAATGTGAGGAATTTAATTATCTTCTGAGACACATAAGCCTCGTATCATTTTATATGATACATGATCCCATATTCTAAAACAATAAGAAACCTCATTAGTTCCTTTTCTTCCTTGTCTTATACGAGGGTATAAATTCAAGATGATCTAATATCGATTATCTTTTTTCTAAATGTTTCATATCTTACTTAAAGCCTGATCTTTGAAGGCATGGTAAGAAAATAGAAATTCCATGAATGAAATAAATTTTTACTTTTTGGGTGTAACAAATGAAAAAGAAATGAATTTACTATGACAAAAAAATATTGATAGTGAAACGTTATTTTGATTGAAGAGCATTTTTTGAAGTCTGATTGATGTGATCTTTTATTCATGAATTTCACATGCTTTTTATTTATTCATCTTCATAAACTTGTTTTCTCAGCAATGAAGATACCTTCGTGGATCTAAATATCATGCTAGAGAAAATAACAATTTGCTCCAACAATATTTGAACCTCTTATTTATATAGGCCTTTCGAAGATCTGCATAATCATTTGAAGGTAGATCTTCCATTATCCTGACAAATATTCTAGCTGTGATGTATCAAATGTTCTTGGTTGTAATATGGATGAACATCATGTTTCCAACATTTCTTTTTATGGTATGGAAGGTGTAGGAAAAATGGTAACTTGGAAGACTAGCTGACTATATGGTAAAGATTCAAACGAACCTGAAATGATTAGTAGACAAGGATGGAAACACATATTTTGCCATTTTAATCATATATTAAAAGAAACACACAAAAGAGTGGTATTATTGCAAATTGATTTCGGAAACCTAAGGTATATCTTCCCTTGAATAAAGAGTTAAAACAGTCTAACTAATTAAATAAATCGTTCTCCCTTTATTCGTCGGTCATCTTAAAGATATGCATATATATATCGCTTGTTTGGCACCACGAAAGTGATTTTGAGAATGTAAGAGTTGACATCGTAGAATGGCAATGGTTGTCTTTGAAGAACATCTGGTGAAGAACCCACATTAATTCAGTGCGAGGATTAATGTCCTTTTGAGACCTGAAATAGCACAGATTTTGCCTCGCATTTGAAGTACCACAATCTTGTATTAAATTAGAAAACTATAAAAAAGAATAATTCGACAATATCTTTTAGCATTTTTTTCATTATTATGTCTATCAGTTTTAAGTTCTTGTATGTTTTTACTTTTTTGGTTGGCATGTTAGAGTATTGTCTTCAAAAGTATGACAATAATGTTATAGATTAGCAATTCAGTCTGACAAAAAATATATATATATTATAAGAAGAATATTAAAAAAAAATGGACATCTAATTCAGTGACCAAGGATAACTAATTTGTTTTTGATTTTTATTTTCTAGTGCTGTTAAATAGTTATTTTCTTAATTACATTTACTAAAATTAAGAAAAGTGGTATTCTAAAAATCCGGATTTAAAAAAAATATTTGTTTTTTTTAAGTTCAATGTGTTAAATTTTTTCCAAGCTGATTTGACCGTTTTTAAATCAATTAAAAAAATTAAGTTAATGTGTTAAATAAGCTGATTGACCGTTTAAAAAACAAAATTCTGACTTTGTTTGCTAATACAAAATTCTGATTACTACCTTATTTTCATCTAGATTACCATTATACCGTGACAAGTTCTTCCAATAAACACATGGTAGAAGATTGTAAGTTACAATTTAAAAAATTATATAAAATCATATTTAAAGGTGTCAAATTCTAACTTTGACCAATAAAAATGATCTTAAAGGTCAAAATCAAAACCTTGTTAAAATTGTCTCACCTTACAAATTGCAGGGATAAGACTATATAAATTTTTTTCTCTCAGACTCTACTTGTGTGGAAGCCTTTGACAAGTCATGAACTATAGAACATAACCAAGTTTATAATATTGGTAATAAATCTTTGCATTGGTTTTACTTTTTCTTTTTTCAGTCAT
The DNA here is from genome assembly GCF_041222555.1 of Hakea prostrata. Taxonomy (NCBI): domain Eukaryota; kingdom Viridiplantae; phylum Streptophyta; class Magnoliopsida; order Proteales; family Proteaceae; genus Hakea; species Hakea prostrata. The sequence continues at coordinate 45,335,236 of NC_142607.1, read as the reverse complement.
TACCAATCCAATAACAAGGGCTACGGGCCCGTAAGCCCAGGGGAAAGGAGAGACAGGTGTGAAAGGACAAAGGCTCAAACCTGAGACCTCCTTGCGTTTATTGTCTCTATATAAGAAAATTGCCACTGCTCTGTGAGAAAAACATTTTCTTTTCATCGGTTTTATTTCCTTGTCATATTGTATAAATATTGTACGAATGACATGCTAAACATAGCTTAAAAAGTTTGGAAACCAATTGCATAGGGAAAACAAGATAGATTTGTCCAATTACTAACGTACCTCATTCACCCCTAATTTGTTGTCACAATTGAGAAATCTCAACTCAAACCCTATTCGGATTTAAGATGAACCTGGACCATTATTGGGCCAAACTTACACCTCTAGGGTTCATACTCCATATGCATACGCCCTTATAAATTGTAAAGTTTCTAAACTTTTTTTTGTGAAATATTAAATTTCACTATTGACGTATTGAAGAACATAGCAATTTGCAATTTTGCATTCCACACTCTAAATCAAGGCCCAAATGGACTCGTAATTTGTTTACATTTAGAAAAAACACTTATTGCTAATCAAAGCCCAGGCCCATTGATCATTCCTTCAAGTTTTCAAATAAAAAATTACATATTTATCCTTACCGAATTATTATTATTTTTTTTTTTTGAGAAAGGTAGCCTTAATAATAAAATAAATTGGGGTATAATATACAATATTTCATGCCATAGCATCTTTCTGAACTAGGTCATAGAGGATTGCTAGTAGAGGGTAGAATAATAATTTTATAATATCTTTTATATTTTATTTTTTAATATTTCTATGAATGAGGTTCAAGTCTAAGGCTCTTTTTGGTATCCATTCTTATTTTTTATTATGCCTATTTAAAAGAAATGATAATTGATAAAAAAAAAAGCCTAAAATAGAATGTAAAATTAGGAGTATTTTAGTCATATTAATATGGTAGGCATTTTTTTGTCATAAAAAAATATTAGGATAATTACTATTTCCCCCTTGTACCTTGGTTTTATTACTAATCAAACCTCTTTCTTTATGAAATTACTGTTGCCCCCCTCACGTCTAACGGTGTTAAGTGGTTGTTAACATCAAATATGTAATGTCTATTTTGCCCTTCATTAAAATTAAGAAATTAAAAATATGACATTACCCTCATTTTTAAAAACTATATTGAATATCAATTATATCCTTAAAATCTTATATTTTACAATCAGTTTTGGCTTTGGTGGGACCACACACTTTGTACAATGGTTAGCATATAGTAGGAGATTTTCAATTTTCAACTTTGAATTACATTTGATATTTCCTAATATTTTAGTTTCTAGTTTAAGTTTTATTTAATCACATATTTCCTTTATTCGATCGGAGAAAATCGTTCCTTTTAGAGAAGAAAAATCAAGTTTTTTCTTTATTCTGAGTTTCTTTTTAGAAAATAAATTTTAATTTAAAGTTAATTTTTCTCCATAGCTAATTAAGGATAGTATTATAACTTGCAAAAGAGTAAATAAGTAAAGAGATAATTGTAGGGTTATTTTTGGGTTTTTGAAAAAATATATAGATGCCACATCATCAGTAAACTAACTGAGCTTAACGGAAGGGGGCATTAGTAATTTTAGACAAAGTTAAATGTTGGATTAGCAATTTTAAAAAGTAGAGGGGATAAAGTAGTAATAAAATCAGAGTACAAGGGGCGCACATAATTATCCCAAATATTTTGAATTCTAATCATTATTGTGAAGGCCTAAAGGGGCCGGGGGGGGGTTTTTGGTGGGTTTAATAAAAAAATTTGTTTTTTGGGATTTTACGGGAATAAAAAAGAATTTTTTTTTTAATATCAAGAAAAAAAAAAAGTTTTTTTTTTTTCCCCACCAGGGGGGTGTTTGTTTTGTATTCCTTTTAAAAAAATATATTGATACATGTTATTCAAATTGGAGAAATTTAGTTTTTGAAGTCTAATTGGTGTGATCTTTTATTTCATCAATTTCACATGTCTTCCTTACTCCTTGTGAACATGCTTTATCAAACATGAGGAAATCCATATAAAAACTAGACATTTACTCCTTTATTTACATGGTTATTTCAAAAAAATTTCATGATCATTCAGTGGGAGAGATAGAAAAGATTTCTCATTCTCTTCCCAAATATTTAAGTTGGGTGTTTCAATGATCAAAGGATAAGACTAAGAAACTAGCTATTATGTATCAAATGTTTTTGGTTGGAAGATTGATATAGCTGCACCAAAAAATTATGGCTTCAGTTGGTATGAGAGGTTTAGGAAAAATGATAATTTGATGGTGGAGGGCAAGATATGAAAACAACATAAAAAACAATATCTCTTATTATCTTATTATACTCTCTATAATGCAGGACACATACCTGAAAAATTTATTATATTATACTGTGCAGGGATGTTGCAACAATCGACGAAGGAGATAGGATACTGTTGGTGAATAACACATCAAGGGGAACTTTTTTATTGCTCAAGAGGTAAAAAAGGAGGTAGATCAACAACTACAACATTGGCAGAAGGCTTAGCAACTAGAATATGATGTGTTGATAACAATTCACTGAGAATCAACCAAATATGGACGAACTACAAACAAATCAAAGAACTTCTACCAACACCACACATGCCATGGCCTATTGAAGCTGTCTAAGACCTCATTTTCATAGCAACCAGAATAGAGGGGATTCCTATTGTGATCTTTGAAGAACAAGAATTTATGAAGATTGCCTCTAATATTTCAGAATTGGCAATAAGCAGGAATCAGGGGATGTGGAACAAATGGAAGGACAAAGAACTGAAGGGGGAAAACTAAAACTATCTCTTTATGATTTTTGTATCTGTGTTTTTTATCAACAAAAAAAACCATAAAAATCAATATGACCATAATAAAGATAGGTTGGAAATTCTGGACTTAAGTTTTTAGAGGGTTGCTACGAATAAAAGAAACAGAAAATAGGAAATTTTCTCCAAATTCATATCCTTCAAAGTGGTGGGCAAGTGTGTCATTTGTAGAGTAACTCAAGGCATCTTAGTTACTCATCAAAGGAAACGTGACTAATGTAGAATTTACTAATCTAGCTTCCAATCCTCTAATATGTATTGCATTATGAATTAATATAATAATTCTTGAAAGATTCTTACTACAAAAATGACCTATTATTTTTTTTTTTGAGTAAATAGAAAATTTATTTTTATATATAGGACATGAAATATTATTTGTCATTTAGTAAGGGTTGAACCCACACGTCAACAATGGTCGAACCCATAACTTCTTCATTAAGAGGTGTTGGTCTTATCAATCGAGTAATCTTGTATAACTAAACTTAATAGAAAATTTATATTAAGTTCTCTAAAATAATTCTTTAGAGGGATGGTTCAAGTTGTTTTATAACGAAGGGAGATGGAGAAAACTAATGACTCAAGAAAGACCAAATGATTTTAACCCTCTAGCCAACAAAATTGCTAAAAGTTTTCCAATCGTATTGATATAACTAAACTTAATAGTTTCAAACTCACCCAAAAAGGGAAATAATAACATCAGATATGCTGTTATTCAACTTGATGCGTCTGAAATATGACCTGCAAAATAGCTTCAGATGTGGCCTGATCCGAATTGAGCGTTGTGAGGCCACCATGGGGGTTGTGAGGCCAAGTCAGCTTTGGCTAGTTGCAAAACATAAATTTGAATACGAGTATAAAGGAAACAAATCAAATACCTCTAGAGTGAGTAAGTCACTTGTTTATATAGATTTTACCTTTAAATCTCAACCGTTGGGTGAGTTCATGATCTCCACAGGTGATTGTCCGATAATGGGGTTTAATAGTTTACCCAAACCGACCGGGGAGTTCGTGCTCCACGTGATTGTCCGATTCAAGGTTTCCCGATTGGGGTAGTTAGTAGTTACCATCCTTAGCACGATTCCCTCTCCGCCTCTTCCTATAATTCAGCTACACGTCCCACAAGATGTTAGAAGCCGTTTGTGACTTATAACTGTAATGTGGTGCTCTCATACGATCATGAGAATTAGGTTAAAATGAGTTCCGATTGTGGTTCAATCGGGCAGAGAGTACAAACCCGGTTTGATGGGTTCGGTATAATTTTCTTAGTATCGGAATCCAAGTGTGATATTTGTCCCAACAAACAGATTCCAATAATAATAAGAGATTGCCAATAGATTTTTTTTTCTTTTTCACTTTAGTATAGTTTAAACAAATTTGGATAAGCTTTTGAATATTAAACAAATATAAATACTTTAAATAAAATTTTAAGAATTTAACGGATAAAACTAATCTATATTAACCTCTCACATTCCATAAACAAGCCCAGGCCCATGGATCATTCGTGTACACAGGTTGGACTGGGTCAGAAATCAGATCATTCAGGGTGGGCCTGGGCTGGACTGGGTGGTGCAACTTGGGACAGAAAGCGCATCAAGGTTTGGCGAAGATACGGCCTCGTTTGATCCAAATTGGGAATATTTGCATATCAAACACACATTATCAAACAAAAATTGATATCTACTACACAAACATGCAAAAATGGTTTTACACAAAAATTGATCTCGTAGAAACATTACCAAACGCATACTACATATATGCCTATGATCAAGCTCCAAATGGATACATTGGAGGTGAAATAGGGCTTGCTTGGGCTGAGTTTTTTTAAAACCCTAGGTGAAGCTAACCCCCTTTGGTTTCGTCCACCTCTCTCCTAACCTCCAATTAGGGTTTAAAACAATTAACCCAAACCCAACTTTATTTGTTCTCGTATACTCACTATAGATTCTACCACATTTACTCTCTCATAGACCTCTAAATGAATAATCGAAATTTGTCTCTGGATTTGCATTTCTATTAATTTAAGGGTGTCCGGATTTAAAAATTTTCCTACCAAAAAACATATTTATCCATCCTATAAGCAAGTAAGCAACTGGATTCCAAATTGAATAATTACTAATTATTTCAGATAATATCCAATTAATATTTTATCCGACTAAAGTAAAGTTTTCTTTAAAGAAAAAGAATATAGTATGTTAACTTTAAATGACATCTCACCAAGTGGCATTTTGACACTCATTAAAGTTTGAACTAGTTAACCCTAATTAATAGTTTGAAGTCATCCTAAACTCCGTCAATTGTCCATGGTCAATTGGCTAAATTATGGAAAACCCATTAGATTAACCATTATATTTTCTGAAGGCTCATAATCCGAGAATTAAAAAATTAAAAAAATAAAAAAATAAAAAATAGAATGAAAGAAAAAGAAAAATGATAATCAGCAATCAACAATTAGATATTTTATCAAATTAGATATCCAATAAAGTTTGGATTCAAATCCATATACATTCTGTAAATTTCCACTGGACACTGGATTGGATTCAAATTGTGATGCATCTGATGAGTCCGATCCGTTTACAAGTCTACTCTCTCATTGGCTATCACATGTGCATGCACGCATAGGCCACGCTTCCACGTGGAATATCCATCCCCTTTTTTTGATATTGCTTTTGATTATGTTATTGTACTAAGTGGATATAATCATTCCTAAACTTGATCTTTGGGACTGTGGATCAAACCTCCTGGTATTCCAAATAGAGTACCGGCTAGAGGGGTATGACATGATTGGTATTGACCCACTATATAATTGACTAATACGGATTGACTTGGGTCCGTTCAATAATGTACAGGAGTGATTCGTGGGCATATGGTGCTAAAGTTTGTTTAACCGGATTATTGATCTGATAATTGACTCATGGAATTGAGTAATCACCATCCAAAGCCTCAAATTGGAGTGACTCAATGGGTTCAGGCCGAACTGAACCAACTTGTATGTATCACAATGTTTTTTTTTTTTTATATGTATCACAATGCTAATACTTAGAATCTATAAGTATGAAAAGTTGATTTTTATTTTTTTTATTTTTTGAGATGTTGTGGGTGGGGTGAGAATAATATCAGAAAACTTGGTGTGATTGGGGTGAGACTCAAGATTCAAATAAACTCATCCAAAATCATTTGGTCTAGGTTCAAGTAAAAAATTACAAGATTAAGACATCAATCATGCAGGTAAAATGATATTCAATATTTTTTTCTTCCAGTTAAGATAAATTCTATGAATTTAATTATTTTTCTAACATTAACAAAGTATATATATATTCTAATGCACGCAAGGCTCATATTATTTTCTACTATACATCCCGTATTCTAAAACAATAAGAAACCATTTCAGTTCCTCTTCTTACTTCTCTTATTCAAAGAGTAATTCAAAATAGATTTTTATTAGAAAAAAAAAAACTCTAAATAGATCAATATATGATTAATTATTTATTTATTTTCATATTTTAATTATTATTATTATATTTTTTTTTTCAAGAAACCTTATCTTTTAGGTATGATAAGAAAAATGAAGTTATAAAAACATGTGCGAAATAGACTTTTCGTTTTTAATTTGTTTTTGAAATTAAAATATGGCAAATATTGATATTGAAATGTTATTGAGACGGAAGAGCTTTCTTTTTCAAAGTCTAATTGATGTGATCTTTTACTCATGAATTTTATATTTTCATGTGAACATGTTTTCTGAATGATAAAAACACTCCTCTTAAGACTAAATACCATTTGCATTAGAGATAATGGGAACTTGCCAACAATGGTTGGACCTCTTATTTATAAAATCATTTTTGAACTCTTCTCAAGGAAGATATTCCATTCTCTTGCATATATCTTGGTTGGTGCCTCATTAACAAGGAGGCTAAAACCTAGTTATGATTTATCAATTATTCTTTATTGTAACGTGAACAAACGTGAAGTATCCAAAATTTCTATTCACAGTATGGGAGGTTTAGGAAAAATGGTGACTTGATATACTAGTTCAGTATATGATGAAGATCTAGGATAACTAGCTATGAGAAAATTTGTTATGCAATTTCATCCTTAGGTTAATAGAAACTTTTGAAAAGAGTTGATTTTGGTATATTTGAGAGACAAAATACAAAACTCGAAAAATGTCTGACACCAGCAGAACAAATTCCTCCGGGCATCATTAAAGGTGGAGATCAGCACATGATAGCCATTTAAAAACTTTTTGTTCCATTGTTGTGTGCCAACCTAATTCTCAACTGCCACTTGCTCTCTGAAATGTTTAAAGACAAGTAGAATCATCACTATCCTATGTTCCTCTCATCCCTCTGTCAAAGAAAAAAGAATCTTAAAAAAAAATTACAAAATTAAAGATCAGATTTTCAAAACAAAATTACTGTAAATGCAATTAAATATTGGATGGGTTAGATAGTATTGTAGAAAAATGAGAAATGTATATTTTAGAAAACATTTGGAATGTTTTTCTTCTTCTGTAGATTTCATTCAGAATCCTAACCCTAACAAGAAAGTTTTTTGCATTGAACCTCTTGTCTATTTTAGAAAGTAAAGAAGGGATATGTTTTGGGATTTTTGTTTGCTTGTGTGAATGGATACCACGTGTCCTAAAAAATAACCAACGGTTGAGATATATCTGATGATTTTTCATCTTCAACAAAACCCTGAAGATTCCTCAAAGTTTACAAAATCAACCTCGAAATCTCCGGATCAAACAAAACCTTAAACCTAGAAGTTGTCATTCTCATTTTCTTTGCACTATAAAGAAGGTTAAAACGTAATTGAAGAAATCGAATTAAAACCCTAATCCAAGGAATAAAATTTTACCTCTAACCTCTAGCTGTTTTTTCCCTGTTTGAAGATAAAGGGTTGTTGCTTTTATTACTAAAACGTATTGAATCAAATGTACAAACTAGAAAATTTAAAAGGAGACAGCCTTCCGGTTCCATATAACAATAATTTATGTCAACTCTAATGAAATCTGGGTTATTGAACCCTTGAACGGACTAATTTTTAAATAAAAAAATCAGAAAAGAAACAATTAAACTTACATGAGTGAACCTATTTAAGTTTAGGGTACTATTATAAACAAACTGGTAAATTCAAAATCTAAGCAGCAACAACGATAATGAGCGAATCTTTTGTTTTCAAACCTTTTTTTTTTTTTCTTTTTTCTTTTTTAACTTGGGGTTTTCTGATCCGCTTCGGTTCTTCCATTTTCTTAACAAAAATCCACAACCCAAGATTGGATCATAAAAACGAGGAAACAAAATCCGGATGATTAGGGTTTAGGTTAAGGGCCGTTTGGTTCTGTCAGAACCAAATCCGTCACTAAATGTGAAGGGGGGGGAAAAATGTCCAATTCCAAACGCGCATAGTTTGGGCGTTTCTCCCAACCAAACATCTATTTTTGGATTTGGTGATGTAAATCTGAAAACTTTTTAACACAACTTTATATGATTACCAATTTGACCCTCTTAATTCAAACTGTTGGATCAAAATCATAATACGTGTCGAGTTATAGCACCTGAGTGGACCATATCTGCGCAGGCGCAGACAAAACTCCAAAGTTCTGGTAAGCATAATTTTACCCTAATTCAAGAAAGAAAATTTTACCCCTCTTAACTTCTTGATGTTTTTTCCCTTTGTTTGAAGATAAAGGGTTGTTATTTTTGTTGCTTAAAAAGTATTGAATCAAATGTACAAACTACAAAAATTAAAAGGAGCCAGTCTTTCGTCTCCGTCATTGAGGCTCCATATTTTTCTTTACAACAACAATAATTGTAGGTCAGCTCTAATAAAATCTGGGTTGAACACTTGAACGGATTAGATTTTTAAATTAAAAAATCAGAAGAAAAGAAACAATTAAACTTATAGGAGTGAAGCCTATTTGGGTTGAAGGGTACTATTGTAAACAAATTAGTAAATTCAAAATCTAGCAGCAACAACAATAATGAGCGAATCTTTTTTTTTTAAACCGGATGATTAGGGTTTAGATTCGAACAAAATCCTGTTTTCCGAGTTATTTAGTGTTGTAAAGTAAATCTGAAAATTTTTTAACACAACTTTTTCTGATTACCAAACCCACTTAATTCGAACTATTGGATCAAAATCAGAACACATGTCGAGTTATAGCACCTGGGTGAACCATATATGCGGAGGCGCAAACAAAAATCCGAAGTTTCGGGTTGTTTAAGCATTTTTTTCCCATAAACTCTTGGACCCTTGATGATGGTGGATTCTGAAAAGAAGCCATTAATGGAGTAGAAGAGATGACACATTAATGGAAAGAACAACTACGTTGGATTATGACATGCTTTGCGCAAACATAACTTGTTGACACAAGAATTATTGGAATAAATTGGAAGAGGATATCCATGGGACAATGTGGAGTTCAAAGATGTAGGAAGGTGTTCTTGATATTTCAGTAGGAGATTCGTCCAACATAGCTTATCTGGTTAGTGGATGGCTATCCATTGCCGCAAGGGACGGTGAGGTGGTGATGGTTGATGGTGGTGAGTGGTGAGTGGTTTTCAACTAGGTGTAGGAAGAAGGTCACCTCCTTAAGGGTTGGTATACGATTAGACACAAGGGTAGTTTAGTAAATTAATTTTGAGCGTATTTTGATCATTTCATTTTGGGACTTAATTGGACAAGGCAAGACATAGTTTTGTTTGAGGTTACACATAATTTCAGACATTTAAGGGAGCCAACAAGAATTTTAGCCCAACTAGAATGGGTACACATAAAAAACTCTTTTTTCTTGGGTAAGAAATATTCTAGTTTCTTCTTGAGGGGTTGAAGTTTCTAGTGAGTTGTCATCTCATTGCTTTAAAATACACTCAAGTGCAGCTTGTGATTCAAATTCAAAGAAGGCTGTGAGTAGTTCTGTAATTTGGTACTTGGGTGGTTGTTCTGTAATGGCCAAGATTATTATGTATGGAACTTGAGGCAATGAGGGGTGCTCTTCTTTTAGCATATGCTCTTCACATCTCTCACTCGGCAATTTTTTCAGATTGCTAGGGGGCTCCAAGGCTCTCCGTGGGTAGGTTCAATCATTGGATTGGCCAAGTCATAGCCTTGTTGAAAAGATTTTATCTATTGTTCTGCATTTACAGTTTGTTAAGTTTGTTTATGTCTCCAGGATGCTGATTATTTGGCTAGAGGGTCCAAAAAGTTTGGATTGTCTTGAGTTTGGTGGTAATCTCCACCCCCTTTCTTTGTTTTCAAACTCTATTTTTAGCCTCTAGCATTACTTTAGAGAGTCCAATATAATTGTTCTATCGAACTCCCCCCTCAAAAAAAAAAAAAAAAAAAAAAAAAAGAAAAGAAAAAGTATTACCTAGCTGTCATTAATCAAAATAAATAGAAAACCAAAATTCTTTCATTTTGGCTGTCGAGAAATTCTCTCCAATGTATCAATACCCACGCTAGCCAAAGAATAGTAAGCCTGATTCCTATTGACCCACTATAAAATCAACTGATACAGATTGACTTGGGCCCATAAAAAAGCGTACAAAAATTATCCATAGGCATTGGGTGTTGAAGTTTGTTTAATCACAATATTAATCTGGCAATTGACTAATCGAATTGAGTAATCACAGTTCAAAGCCTCAAATTGGAGTAACTCATGATATGTATCACAATGCTGATACTTAGAACCATGTATGAAAAGTTTATTTATTTTTATTTTGGTTGGGGATGTGGTGTGTGTGAAAATGATATTGGAAGACTAGGTTTTGATTTAGAGTTATTTAGATTAGTTTCGGATGAAAAATATTTATTCAAAGTCGTGAAAGATTCAACAAGTTAAATTATTTTTCTAAGACACATAAGCCTCATATTACATAACCAATAAGAAACCTCATCATTTCCTTCTCTTATGCAAGGATATATACTCAAGATGGATTATCTTACTTAAGCTTGGTCTTCCACGTATAATAAGAAAACATAATTTCTAGAAACATTAGTGAAATAGAATTTTCTTTATAAAATGATTGTTTTTATAAAAATGACAAATAGATGAATGTGCCAGAAAAATATTGATGGTGAAACGTTATTCAGATTGAAGAGCATTTTTGGAAGTCTAATTGATGTGGTCTTTCATTCATGAATTTCACATGCTCTTTAGTTTATTCATCTTTGTTGAACATGTTTTCTCAGTGATGAAGACACTTTCATATAACTAAAAATCATGTTGCACTAGAGAAAATGAAATTTTGTTGCCGATAATAGTTGAACCTCTTATTTATAGAGTCATTTCAGAAATCTACTAATCATTTGAAGGGAGATCTTCCATTCTCCTGCAAATATCTTGGTTGGGTGTCTCAATAATCAAGAATATAGCTAAAATCTAGCTATGATGTACCAAATGTTCTTGGTTGTAATGTGGACAAACATGAAGTAGCTGACATTTTTATTCATGGTACGGGAGGCTTAGGAAAAAAGGTAATTTTGAATACTAGTTGACCATATTCAAAACAGCTTGCAGTGTCTAGTTGACAAGGTTGGTTTTCTCATTTCATCCATAAAAAGAAAAACATGCGAAAGAAAAAGTGCATTACTGTCAAATTGTTTTGGTGAATGTAAGGTCTATTTTCTCTTAAAAGGAGCCAGCGTTAGGCCTTGTCATTGAGGCTCCATATATTTCTTTAAATCAACGATAAAAATTAAAAATCAAAAAAAAAAAAAAAAAAAAAAAAAAAAAACTTGTAAACTTACAAGTGTAGAACCTAATTTGGGTTGAGGGTATATTGTAATTTGTAAATAAACTAGTAAATTCAAAATCTAGCAGCAACAACAATAACGAGCCAACCCTTTGTCTTCAAACCCTTTTTTATTTTATTTTATAAAATGTCAGATTTTTTATCTGGTTCGCTTCTTCCTTTTTCTTCTCATAGAAAAAATCCAAATTGTGATTAGTGTTTAGATTCCAACAAAATCCTATTTTTCCAATCGAGCTGGAGTTATTGATATTAAAATTGTGAATTCACATATCACCTGGGGTGTTTGTAAATTTGAAAACTTTTAAACACATTTTCTTAATTACCAATTTGACCCTCTTAGTTCCATGTTGGATCAAAATTAGAGCACCTGGGCGTACCATATTTCCACAAGTTTTGGTGATTTAAGATTTTTTTTTCTTTTTTCAGAAACTCTTGACCCTTGATGATAACTGATTAGAGAAGCCCATTAATGGAATGGAAGAGAAATGAGAAGACACATTCATGGAAGGAATAACTGCGTTGGATTTTAACATGTTGTGTGCAACCAGTAGTTTGCCAACACAAGGGTTATCAAAGGAGAAATGGGATAAATTGGAGAATGATATCTATGGATCGAACACGGTGTGAAAATGGGTGGAGTTCAAAGACGTAGGAAGAAGAAGTTGTCAGATAATTCAACAAAAAATTCCTCCAAGGTAGCTTATCTCATCAGTGAATATCCAGCAATGGGTCATTGCCAGCAAGGGACTAATTTGAAGAATCATCACTTCCTCTTCTAGCTGTAATACAAATGGGAATTAAAAGAGGATATGAGAGTTTATGTTGTTGAATTGATCTAACTAAATGCATTGGAAATTTAAATTTATTTAATAGATTTGGTATTGGATTTCAAAATTTCTGTAGAACCTATTCTTTCCCATTTCTTTTAATTTCTTAAAGATTCATCAAATCTACAGCTATTCAAATAAAAAATTGATTGTGACATTTCAAATTAAAAAAAAGGAAAAACGAGTTTGTTTAGGGTTTGGGTCAACCCGGTTTAAGTTAATTGGATTTGCTTTATTGAGGTGAACCCAAAAAGATAATTAAATATCAGTTCCAAAAATAGAGTTTACTGTAAATGCAATTAAATATTGGATGGGTTAGACTATAGTGTAGAAACGAAATTAATGGATATTTAGAAAAGGATTAAAGCAAATAATACACATATGTTATCATTTGGAATGTTTTTCTTCCTCTTGTGGATTTCATTTAGAAACCTAACCTTAATATGAAAGCTTTGGTATAGAAGAAGTTAAAGTTTTGTACTGACCCCTCTCTTGTGATTTGTGACCTTGTCTATTTATTTTATTTATTTGAATTAAGAGTTTCTTATATACCGAATATCGGAATAGAAATGAGAATATTAATGCCGCTGAATTGGTGTCAAACCCAAGACCTCCCTTTGGGAGGTTGGGCCTTCTATCTATTTTTAGAAGTAAGGAAGAGGAGGGACATTTCGGTATCTCCCAGTGGGAGGTTGGGATTTTTGTTCGTGGCCGAGAGGATATCCTCTGCTCAGCCCTATAAAGATAACACGTGTCTTCAGAAAATCAAACGGTTGAGAGGTGAGGGAAAATTGGTGATTGGGTTTATTGGGTTTAAAAGTTTTTGTAAATTACAGAAATCTACCCCATATGAATTTTGAATTTGTAGAAAAGATCACTTTTACCATATTGTGAAAAATGACTTGAGTAAAACCCTTCCGTCATTTATCTGCCTCTTCTCCGGTGACGCAGTGTTTGGGAAGTTAAGAAACGCTCAAACTTTGCACTTCTTAGACAAACTACTTTGACATCTTATGGAGGAAAGATGTCAGGAAATTGGATCTTGAAGTCCCTGAACATGTTGTCAAGTCGAACTAGGCAATTTCAAGCTTTCATCTTGCGTCATGGAACTGACTTAGACAAGTATTTTCAGTCCAAATCTCTCTTCTATTCAAGTTTAGTCACGACTACATTTTACATTTATTCCGCAGTTTCATCAGGCATCTTGAATCCAGATTGATCTCTTTTCTAAGAAGTCTTGGTTCTCTCGTGAGCTTATCCATTTTTCCTTTTTCGCCCAAAATGATTCAATATTGAATCCTTGTATCTTGAGAATTCAGATTAATCTCCGTTTTGACGATTTCACAAATCTTGAATTTAACATACCTTCTTCAAGATTCAAGCTTAATCATGACTTCCTATTAGGTTTTCCTCTCTAATTCACGAATCACGACCATGCCTTCAACTTCAATATGAATTTTCCTGGTTTCTTATGGCGGGTGTTCTGGAGAGCAAGGATAAGCCGTTGTTGAGAGAGACTCAAGGAGTTATTTTCCAGATGACTAGGGTTTAGATTCGAACAAAATCCTATTTTTCGATCGAGCTAGAGTTATTTGAAATTCAGATTGTGAATTCACATATTACCTAGGTGTTGTAAATCTAAAAACTTTTCAACACATTTTTTTTAATTACCAATTCTGACCCTCTTAATTCTATATGTTGGATCAAAAATCCAAAGAAATGAGAGAACGCATTCGTGGAAGGAATAACTCCGTTGTATTTTGATATGTCTTGTGCAACCAGTAGCTTGCTGACACAAGGTTTATTTAAAGAGAAATAGAATAAGTTGGAGGATGATATCAAAGGGGACGGTGTGGAAATGGGTGGTAAGTTATCTGATTAGTGAATAGCTAGCAAATATTGTGGGACCCAGGATTCAATATTGAGGGGCCCAAAAATGAAAGCCAAATAATCTTTCCGTTGTGGGCCCTTATAAGACCCATTGGGGGTTTCATTTATAAATTATTTTATTATAGGGATAACTAATGTTGCCCTCTTGTACTTTGATTTTATTACTACTTTATCCCCTGTACTTTTTAAAATTACTATTCCAACCTTTAACTTTGTCAACAATTATTAATGCCCTCTACCCTTAAGCTCCATCAGTTTACTGATGATGTGGCATCTATATCTTTTTTCAAAATCCCAAAAATAACCCTGCAATTATCTTTTTACTTATTTGCTCTTTTTTCAAATTATAATACTACCCTTAATAGGAAAAAATTAACTTTAATTTCACTTTTTTTTTTTTTTAAATAAATCACCAAATAAAAGAAAGATGTGATTTTTTTTCTCTAAAAATAAATCACCAAATCAAGGAAAGATGTAATTAAATAGAAACTAAATGTTAAGAAATATCAAATTTAATTCAAAGCTGAAAATTGAAAATCACCTAATATATATGCTGACCATTATGTATGTTACCAAATTTTTTATCAATTAAATCTTATATGCTAATTTGTTTGTAAAACTTCCATCATGGTGATTATGAAAAATTTAAGTGGAATGTAAAAGTTTTAACAATCATAAGAATGTGGGCCCACCAAATCCAAAATTAATTCTAAAATATAAGATTTTAAGGATGTAATAGACATGCAATATAGTTTCTATAAATGAGGGTAATGCCATATTTTTTATTTCTTAATTTTAAGGGAAAAATAGACATTTCATATTTCATGTTAACAGCCATTTAACACCTTTAGAAGTGAGGGGGCAATAGTAATTTCACAAAAAAGGGGTTTGATTAGTAATAAAACCAAAGTATAAGAGCGCAATAGTAATTATCCCTTTATTATATTAAAGAATAGGTCCACATATATTTTGTGGGCCCACACATATTTGAAAAAACAAATAAATTATTAATAATGATTTTTTTTCAACAAAATATAGGTAAATTAAAGCAACAATACAAAAAAATATATATATATATATATACACATGACTTCAACCTTAAAAAGTTAAATGCAAACCAAAAATTTCTTTGGTAAGAGACAAATGGAATTTTATTTTTAGATAAGAGCTACAAACCAATGGTAGTTAGTTACCTTACTAACTATAGATATTTTATTCACAATACAAAATCAACAAAAATTGTAAAAGAAATAAAGAAACATAAAATATAAAATAAAATAAAAGGAACAAAAAAAAAAAGGAAAAAAAGAGAAACGATAAATAAATTGAGAAGAGAAAGAATACCTAATTGTGGAGTAAATTTATTTTCAAATTTTCTTAACCACGTTTATAGAAAAGGAAAGAAAATAAAAGAGGAGAGAGAATAAATAGGAGAGAGAATAAATAAGGATTAAGGAATTAGTTTCTAATTAGGAATGACATTTTGAATACCTAATAAGATTTATTTTCAAAAATTTCCTTTAAACCACGTTTATAGGAAGAGAATAGAATAAATAGGAAGAAAAGATGAGAGAAAAGAGGGGAGAATAAATACGGATTGAAGAATTAGTTTTTAATTAGGAATTAGGAATTAGTTTTTAATTATGAATGACATTTATACTCATTATTTAATCATCAAAAATTATTCTCAATATTGGGGGCCAAATAGTGACATTTCACATTTAGGAAAAGAAAAAACTGGAAAAATTAAGAATATTAATATAAAAACTATATTAAAAAAAAATGAATATAAAATTTTTTTTTAAATCTAGGGCCCGTCCCTGTATAGGTCCGCCCTTGTCTGTGAGTCTATTTCTCTCATTCTCTTTCAAAGGAAAAAAAGTCTTTAAAATGATAATTAAAGATCAGTTCTCAAAAACAGAGTTTACTGTAAATGCAATTAAATGTTGGATGGGTTAGACTGTGCTGTAGAAACAGAAAAAACGGATATTTCAGAAAACCGGAAAAGGATTAAAGCAAGCAATAAAAGTATGTTATCATTCAGAATGTTTTTCTTATTCTGGATTTCATTTAGAATCTTAATCTTTTTTACCAAAAAAAAAATCTTAATTTTACCCTCTTAAAGGTAATATTGCAAACAAACTAATAAATTCAAAATCTAGCAGCAACTACAATAACGAGCAAATCCTGTATTCAAACCCTTTATTTTTATTTTTTTATGGACGTTGGGTTTCTGATCTGCTTGAGTTCTTCCCTTTTTTTTTTTTCTCAAAGAAAAAAATCCAAAAATCCCGATTGATCATCAAAGACAAGGAAGTAAATAAATTCAAATTGTGAATTCACATATCATCGGGGGTGTTCATCTGGAAACTTTTTAACACAATTTTTTTTTATAATTATTTTGACCCTCTTAATTCGAACTATTAGATCAAAATCAGAACACCTGTCGAGTGATCAAAATCAGAATACATATCATATGGCAAATTGATGAATTTGCTACCTGAGAAAAATATTGATATTGAAATGTTATGGAGACTGAAGAGCGTTATTTTTCAAAGTTTAATTGATGTGATTTTTTATTCATGAATTTTATATTTTCATGTGAACATGTTTTCTGAATGATAAAAACACTCCTCTTAAGACTAAATACCATTTGGCATTAGAGATAATGAAAACTTGCAACAATGGTTGGACCTCTTATTTATAGAATCATTTCTGAACTTTGCATGACAATCTCAAGGGAGATTCTGCATTCTCTTGCATATATCTTGGTTGGTGCCTCAGTAACTAAGGAGGCTAAAACCTAGCTATGATTTATCAATTATACTTCATTGGAGAGATTTTTAAGAGCACGAATTGCCCTAGTACTCCCCAAATCTTGGCAATTCCAGCTCAGAATTCTCATATGGGCCTGTGAGACTAATAAACCCCAGTCTCCATGGGTCCAAATTCTAAAAAATGCAGGTTGTTCTTCAATTGATGAGCAGAGTTCTCAGATAATTCCATAGGTTTCTTCCTGGGTCTGCCTCTCCTTCCTTTGGAAACCAGCCTAGACGGTTCAGCAATGGTTAAATTGTTCATTTTTCTAGAAATGGGCTGGACCAAATTGTTTTTAACGTTTTCGAATATTGATTCGCACTCTAGCTCTTAAGAAGGAGATCTTGCTACCGAACTGCATGGATACCTTCAATCAGCATCACCGAACTGGTCTCCTCATTTTTCTTACCAACTTCATGATAATTGCAGGGTTTAGGAATTCAGCAAGTAAAGAGTGGATTTGAATCCAGAAGTCACAAAATCTAAAATCCAATTATTCCTCTCATTCCGCGGTTCTAGGATTAACAGATTGCCAGCAACAGTCCATGGTCCCTCCTTCAGCACTTTTCCTTTGTCAAGAGGGTGTTGGAATTGAAACAAATATTTCCTGTTTTCCAGGGTTGTGATTTCCACATTGTGACAGGTATTCCAAGCTCCAATAAGCCCTTCAGTCACCGCTTGATTCCTGAATACCTTCCCCTCCATTACATAGCCTACCAGGGTATTTTCCCACGACTTCGCTACTCTTAGTTCATCAGCTGCATCTAGTGTAATCTCATCATCCGATTCCTCCGAGTTATATTCCCCTCTTGGGGAACTGAGGTTTGAAGAGGATGGATGAGAAGGAGAGTTAGCTCTAGTCCCCTGAGTTTGAATAGGAATAAGAGTTCCTGGTGGAACAGAGTTTAGCCCCCGTGAAGACACTGTCGTCGAAGAAGAAAAGCCCGTAAGAGGAAGCTCCAGGAACAAGAAGCAAAACAGACTAAAGAAACAAATACAGAGAACAGAGCAACAGCTAGGTGAGGGGAGAAACGGATAAATAGCTAGGTGAGAACAGAGAAACAGCGATGATGTTGGTAACAGCTCAAATGGTAGAGATCGAACTTGGAGCAGAATAATACATTGCATCCTGCATCAAGGTGGTAGTATTGTGCTTTGATCTCCATTGGTTGCTCGTTGAACGCTCTGATGCTTGCGATCGTACAGTCGACAACTTCGAGAGGTATGCCATTGTTGATGACTTGGAAGAATCCCAGATTATGGGAAGGATCTCTGATTTGATCTACGATACTGGATCTACAGCTTGAATTGAAGCCGGAGAGATCGACGGTGGGGATGAGACTAGATGCATGTGTAGGGGTTCCGACAATAGTCTTGGAAGACTTGCTTTCTCATCCACATTTTTATTGTGTACTACATCCTTGTCCTACCCATTCAAGCTTCTGAATACAAAATTAGAGATTTTTTTAAATTGTTTCGTATCTTACTTAAAGCCTGATCTTTCAAGGCCTAGTAATAAAACAGAAATTCCATGAGGGAAATGAAATTATTTTTTTTTTTGGGTATAACAAATGGAAAATAAATGAATTTGCTATGAGGAAAAATATTGAAAGTGAAATGTTATTTTGATTTTTTTTTTTTTTTTTTTTTTAAAAAAAAAGATTATTTTTATTTTATTTTTTTTTTTTATTTTTTTTGATTGATGTGATATTTTATTCATGAATTTCATATGCTTTTTGTTTATTCATCTTCAATGAACTTGTTTTCTCAGTGATGAAGATACCTTTGTGAATCTAAATATCATGTTGCACTAGAAAAAATGACAATTTGTTCCGACAATGTTTGAGCCTCTTATTCATATAGGCCTTTCGGAGATATGCATATGATCATTTGAAGGTAGATCTTTCATTCTCTTGCAAATATCTTAGTTTGGTGCCTTGATAAATCAAGGATGAGGCTAAAATCTAGCTATGATGTATCAAATGTTCTTGGTTGTAATGCGGATGAACATCATGTATCTGACAATTCTTTTTACGGTATGGAAGGTATAGGAAAAATGGTAACTTGGAACACTAACTGACTATGTGGTAAAGTTTCAAGATATCTTGCAATGTTCAGCTGACAAGGTTGATTTTGCCATTTTAGTCATACATTAAAAGTAAGATACAAAAGAGTTGAGTTAATGCTAAATTGATTTTATGAACATACGGTCTATCTTTTCTTGAATAAAGAGTTAAAACGGTCTAATTAATTGGATGCATCATTCTCCTTTTATTTCGTTGGTCATTTTAAAGAAGTGCATATTGCTTTTGACCGGCACCACAAAAGTAATTTTGAGAATGTGGAGTTATCGTAGAATGGAGATGGTTGTCTTTGAAGAACATCTATTAAAAAACCACATACGAATTCAGTGCAAGGACTGTTCCTTGAAACCAAAAATAGCACAGATTTTGCCTCACATTTGAAGTACCAACATCTTGAATTAACAATTTTGAAAGGTGAAGGCTGAAACTAACTAGCAGTTGCGAATCCAAGAAAGAATATTCAGAATAAAAAGTAAATATATCAGAATTTGAAGATCACAAAAGTAAAATATCCACAAAGATTCAGAGTAGAGAACTGAAGTCGGTTCAGAAAATCGATCTATAATTTCTACTTTTAATTTGATCCGTGTAAATGAGCGACAAAGATGTCAACGACAAAGGACAAGAGATCTGTAGAAGTGGTTTTTATAAAACAATTGAATTTACTATTCTATCCCATCTTAACTTTATAATTTCAAGTAAACTTGTCAGCATAAATGAGGAGAATGCATTCTCACCCAAATTTATGAAGTTTTTCTATTATTTTAAATAAAAACAAAAATAAAAATAAATGCCAAACAATTTATAATAATGAAAAAATTCACATAATAGAGAGTGAGAATTTATGACAAAAAAGAGCCTTACTAAAATTAATTTGTCATTGTAAATCAATTCAAAAAAATAATAATAATAATAATAAGTTAATGTGTTAAATAAACTGATTGACTGTTGTGAGTTCAAATTTTCTCCTTTTCATTTACTAAAATTAATTTGAGTCACTGTAAATCAATTCAAATAATAATTATAATAATATTAAGTTAATGTGTTAAATAAGCTGATTGACCGTTGAAAAAACAAAACTCTGATTTTGTTTGTTAATACGAATTTTTTTTTTTGGGAATATGCTAATATGAAATTCTGATTTAACATTGTTTAACTTATTTTCATCTAGATTACCATTATACCATGACAAGTTCTTCCAATACACAAAAGATAGAAGATTGTAATTGACAATTTAAAAATTATAAGGTAAATATCACTTACCTCCCATTTTAGTTGGACAAATAGCACTTACACCCCCTCTTAGTTGGATAATATTCCTTACTTCCCCTCTTACCTAGGAAATATATCAAACACCCCTTAAAGTTAACACCGTTAAATTTTTTTCTAAAACTCCAAACTACCCTTGGTTAAAAATATTTTTTTATTTTAAACCCGAAATTGCTATAATCACCCTAACAGTTAAAATACTAAATTACCCCAATTAAAATAGATATTAAAAACCAAAACCAAAACTAAAACCCAAATTATATTTAATTATTAAAAGCCCAACATGCCCTTTTCTTTTTTAATTTTTATCAAACACTTAATAAAACACGTATTACTATCAAGTAAAATAAAAAATGCAATTTGAAAAAAGAAAAGGGTATGTTTATAAATTAAACATGTACTACTATTTTGGGTTTTTTTAATTGTTTAATAAATTTTCTTTTTTAAAAAAAAAGGTATGCTGGGTTTTTAATAACTAAAGATAATTTGGATTTTAGTTTTGGTTTTGATTTTTAATAAATATTTTAATTAAGGGTAATTTAATATTTTAACTGTTAGGGTGATTATGGCAATTTAAGATTTAAAATAAAAAATATTTTTAGCCAAGAATAGTTTGGGGATTTAGAAAAATATTTAACGGTAAAAGTTAAATTCAACTAAAAAACTTAACAGAGGGAGGTGTTTGATATATGTGCTAGGTAAGAGGGGAGGTAAGATATATTATCCAACTAAGAGGGGGTGTAAGTGCTATTTGTCCAGCTAAGAGGGGAGGTAAGTGATATTTACCCAAAATTATATAAAATCATGTTTAAGGGTGTCAAATTCTAACTTTGACCAATAAAAATTATCCAAAAGGTCAAAATCAAAACCTTGATAAAATACTCTTACTATAAAAATTGCTGAAATAAGGCTATATAAGGGCCTGTTTGGTTACATGAGTCTGAAGATTTGAAATATCTAGAGATTTCAAATAAGTGGAGTTATAATTTATAATATGTTGAATGAAAATTGTGGATTTATCTATGATTTATGTGAAAGTGCAAATGTTTAGCGTTTTTATAGTAGAGATGAAATCTCTGGATTTCACCGCATACCCATATATCTACAGATTCACATTTTTAGTGTAAAAAGATAAATCTCTAGATTTCATGAATCTAAAGATTTTCACAACCAAACAAGTATAAATCTCGCATTCATGAATCTAGAGATTTGAATTCTCTGGAATCATGTAACCAAACAAGCCCTAAAAAAATTTCTCTTGAACTTGTGTGGAAGCCTTTAACAAATCATGAACTATAGAACTTAACCATGCTTCTAATATTATTAATAAATCTTTGCATTGGTTTTACTTTTCCTTTTTTTCAGTCATTAGTCATTACCAATCTAATAACAAAGGCTGGGGTGCTGTAGGCCTAGGGGAAGGGAGAGACAGGTGTGAAAGGACAAAGGCTCAAACCTGAGACCTCCTTGGGTTTATTGTCTCTATATAAGAAAACTGCCACTTTTCTGTGAGAAAAACATCTAATTTTCATCGGTTTTTGACCTTGTCATATTGCATAAATATTGTACGGATGGCATGCTAAACATAGCTTAAAAAGTTGGGAAACTAATTGCATAGGGGAAAACAAGGGTAGATTTGTCCAATTACTAACCTATCTCATTCACCCCGCCCGGGAAAAGGGGAGGCGGCGACCGCGCCCCCGCCGCAGTCGGACCGAGGCGACCGCAGCAGCCCGGCCGGCGGCCGGCCCGGCGGAGCCCCCCGGGGCCGAGTCCGCCGGGCCCGCCCGGCCAAGGCCCGCCAGCAGACGGGGGGGGGCGCGGGCGGGTTTACCCTAATTCGTTCTCACAATGAAGAAATCTCAACTCAAACCCTATTCGGATTTAAAATGGATCTGAACCATTATAAGGCCAAACTTACACCTCTAGGGTTTATATTCCAGATGCATATGCCCTTATAAACTGTTAAGTTTCAAAACTTTTTTTGTGAAAGATTAAATTTCTAAACTTGTTACATATTGAAGAACATAGCATTTTGCAGTTTTGCATTCCACACTCTAAATCAAGGCCCAAATGGATTCGAAATTTGTTTACATTTAGAAAAAACACTTATTGCTAATAGAAGCCCAGGCCCATTGATCATTTCTTCATGTTTTCAAATAAAAAATTACGTATTTATCTTTACTGAATTTTTTTTTTTTGGAGAAAGGTAGCCTTGATAATAAAATAGGTTATAATCTACAATATTTCATGCCATTACCATCATTACCATCTTTCTAAATTAGGTCAGAGAGGATTACTGGTAGAGGGTAGAATAGTAATTTTATAACATAATTTATATTTTATTTTTTAATACCTCATTCAAGCCTAAAATAGGATGTAAAATTAAGGGTATTTTAGTCATATTAATATGGTAGGGCATTCTTTTGTCATTAAAAAATATATTTTGAATTCTAATCATTATTGTAAAAGGTCCTAAATGTTGCCTAATGGGGGTGGATCTCTTTGTAAAGTTTGCAAAATTGAGGAAATGTTAATAATTTTATTGAATAAATGAGAAATTATATTAAGCTGTCTAGAGTAATATAATTACAAGATGCAATCATGAGTAAAACTATTTTTAACCATTTTAACAATTCATTGGAGAAAAAAAATTTAAAAAAATATATATTGATACATGTTATTCAAATTGGAGAAATTTAGGTTTTGAAGTCTAATTAGTGTGATCTTTTCTTTCATCAATTTCAAGTGTCTTCTTTACTCCTTGTAAACATGAAGAAATCCATATAAAATTAGACAATTTATTCCGTTGTTTACATGGTCATTTCAAAAATCTTCGTGGCTGTTCGGAGGGAGAGATGGAAAAGATTTCTCATTCTCTCTCTGTATACTTAAGTTGGGTGTCTCAATAATTAAGGATGACACTAGAAACTAGGTATGATGTATCAAATGTTTTTTTGTCGGAAGATTGATACAGCTACTATAATTCATAGACAAGGATATGCACCAAGAAATTATGGCTTCAGTTACAGTATGGGAGGTGTAGGAAAAATGATAATTTGATGGTGGAAGGCAAAATATGAAAACAATATGAAAGCAATGTGACCGTAATAACAAAGATAGGTTGGGAATTCTGGAATTCAGTTTTTAGAAGTTTGCTTTGAATAAAAGAAAAGAATAGGAAATCTTATTCAAATTCATATCCTTCAAAGTGAAGGTGACTGATGTAGAACTTATTAAGCTAGCTTTTGAATCCTCAAAGATGTAGTGCATGATGAATTAATATAATAATTCTTAGAAAATTCTTACTACAAAAATTACCTAATTTATTTATTTATTTATTTATTTATTTTAGTAAATATAAATTTTATTTTTATATATAGGACATGGAATATTATTTGTCGTTAGTAAAGGTTGAACCCACGATGTCAACAATGGTCGAATTTACAACTTCTTCATTAAGAAGTGTTGGTCTCATCAATCGGGTAACCTTATTTAACTAATTTTATTAGAAAATTTATATTAAGCTCTCTAAAATAACTCTTTAGAAGGATGGTTCAAATTGCATTTATAATGAATGGAGATGGAGAAAACCACATATTGAAGAAAGACCAAATGATTTTAACCCCCTAGCCAACAAAATTGCTAAAAGTTTTCTAGACCTATTGATATAACTAAACTTAAAGTTTCAAAACCCACCCAAAAGGAAAATAATAACATCAGATACGCTATTATTCAACCAATCTAGGGAATTGACTTGCCCATTCAAAGCACAAACAGTAGACTATATGATTATGACAACATTTAAACAAGGCATGCACCATTGATTAATAAGATGACATATAGAGGAGTCTGAGAATCCTGTCGATCAGAAAGTACCTTACTAGTTGGAGCGAATTGCTTCAATCCTGCATAATTAATGCGCAGAATAGTGCAGTCTGGTCACAAAACGAAATCTCAAAATTTTATTTTACCTTGTTTTGCGTAAGTGAACTTTTTTTTAGTAAGGTTTATTTACAAACGAGTGGTCGATATTTCGTCTCAACTACAAGTTTCGAGCTCGACCATAGGCTATATTGTGGTACACGTTTATTGCGCAACACCCAAGCAAAATCCCTAGTTAGAAGAAATTAGATTTTCCGATTGATTACAAGTGACCCAAAAAACAGATTCCAATAATAATAAGAGATTGCCAATAGATTTTTTTTTCTTTTTCTTGTTAAGTAGTTAATTAGTATAGTTTAGACAAATTTGGATAAGCTTTTGCGTATTAAACAAATATAAATACTTTAAATAAAATTTTAGGTGGCGTTTGGTTCCGCAATTCTGTTGAATCGGGTTCAGAATCATGTTTCTAGGGAATCATGAGTCTGTGGAAGTAGGTTCTGTAGAGTCAAATTCCTAAAAAAAATTGTGTTTGGTTACCCTGATTCTGAAAGTGAATCTGTCAGAATTAGCATTTGGTTACCTGATTCTGAAAGTGAATCTGTCTGAATTAGCATTTGGTTACCCTGATTCTGAAAGTGAATCTGTTTGTTATTTTATTTGATTAACCAAATAGCATAACAATAATTTGTCAAAATTCAATACATCAACCATGAAATTTTTTAGACACATTTTTGGTCAAGAATAAATATTAATTAAACATCAAAATTATTAGAACCCAGTTATATGTTCCAACTTCCAAGTCAATACAATTGTTACGAGTTCATCCTAATCTTTTTGAACCCATGGTTGTTAGCAAGTTTTGGTGAAAGTGACGTCACTAGTAAGGTATTTGATCCTCTGGCATTAAAAAAGGTTTTTTTCTTAGGTTTTAATCCACAAACTTATTAAGCAACTAATTCAATCCAATGCATCAATCTTATTTACTTTTATAATAACCTAATCCATCAACTTAAGCAAGTTTTTCCTTCCAAGTTGCACTAACAATTTGTTTGATTGTATGTGCACTATTAAAAGGAAGAAAAAAATTGCCATTTTAACTGACTATAATATTTTAACTGACTGGAAATAGTCCCCTAGTCAACTTCCCTTGCTGTAGTCCAAACACAATTAACAAGCTATTTCCCATTTTGTCTTTGAACTTAACTTTCAAACTAAATACTTGGAATTCTCAAGCACTTCAGTGTTTCGCATCAATCAATCAAATAGTCGACACAATAGCTTTGTTGTATGATTCAATCACTACCTATAAGAGTTTATTTCAAAATAAATACCATCTTTGTCCCAAATATCATGAAAAAACTAGCACAACGAAGCCAAAATAACAAAATTGAGAATTCAATTAGGTCTTCAGTTTCCCACAGGACCCACCGATGTCTTAAGGCCACCTGGAGCTACATTCGATTCTTAAGAGAAATGTTTTTACATCTTGGTTGCATAAAAAATACATAACAAGAAAGTAACAAAACTCACACACATAAGAACAAGAATCCAATAGCCAACATTGTGATTCGGTCCATCAGAATTTGAATTTGAATGTGCACGTGTTCACTTGGTGCTTGCCATCCAACACCCAAATTTTTCTTGTTCATGCTGTCACATGATGTTGAAGCTGTGGAACCCTCCTCAATTGTTTGACTCTCCCACATCTTATCTACCCAAATAAAAGAATTTTGATGGCTACTACCATTTGGGCACCTATAAAATCTTCGACCTGGATTTTTTCTTGTTCTGGAAGTCATTAAGATCATCCTTCCTTGTCTGCAATAGCACAATGGAGGCTGTTGTTCCATACTAAGTACAGCCTTATGAAAGTAAACCTGAAATAGATGACTCACCAACAAGAACATATTAATACATTAAACCAATATTTACCCACCATGTTCTGAGAATTAGTCTTAACTTCACCTGCATGGGATTCAGTTTCCACATTCAGTTTATTCAAGAAAAAACATTAATACTTATTAAACTTAATAAGTGGGTAGCTCTAATTGGTACAAATGGCAAAAAAATAGAGAGGAACACAAAACATCCTACCATATACATAGGAATTGCCTAACCACCTAAAGCATATGAAACTTTACATGCAACAACCAATAAGCAAAACAAACAAAGAATTCTGTAAAGGGAGAACTCTAACTAAATAAACTTTACATGAAACTTTCATGATGGAATACATATGCAACTCTTCATTTGATACATTCCATTCTAATTTCGAACTATGCTCCTACTTTGGACTCAACATAGAAAGCAAAGCAAACAAAGAATTCCTGAGATGGCTGAACTCTAACTAAATAAAATTGCAAAATCACAAGGACTTATATTATAAGAAGGAATCCCTTTTAAGGTAAGATTCCTACTGAACCATTCCTAACTAGACTAGGACTCTTTCTTAACTTAACAAGGACTGACTTAAATAACAAAACAAAAGTAAGACTAGATTCCAAATACAATCCTATGCAGAACATTATTTCAGAAGACAGCTGGAGGAGCCATAGCAACAAATATGAAGTTGCATCAAACCAACACAATAAGTACAACATGGAAAGTTATTGCTCTGAGGAACAAAAACTTAACAGAAAGTAATCCAAACCAGATAAATCATACCAAGTAGAACAAAAAAACCAAGTAAAATTTTGAGCTCTGTCAGTCCTATATAGCAGGAAACATTGATGATCACCAAGAACAGCTAATCCAAACCAGATAAATCATTAGGACTAAAATTATATAGTAAAACAGCTGCACATCCTCCGACGTCGATGACGACGACGACGACTCTCCCACACTCACGTACCTGCAGCAGCAAAACCACAACATCAAGACTTCTGATCAGTACTCTATTGACCAACGAATTAACGCCTTACGATCAAGTAACGACTCAGATTAATTAATTAGATCGATCACGTACATAAATTAATTAATTAAAGTAGCTAGATATATACATATAATAATAAGAAAATTTACAAACTAATCAATTAATACATACATACATACATACCCAGTTTCCAACTCAAAGGGAAGAGGGCCTGCAAAGCCAGGAAGATGTGTGACTGTAGCCGAGTAGGAGAACGGTAGCATTAATGACAACCACAGCTGGAGCTGTAAAAACAACCACCCCACCTGCTGCTTCCCCCCTACTAGTACTACTCTTCTTCCTCCCATTCTTAATTAAAAAAAATAAACTATACCTTTCTTTCTGTTACAGGAACTTTGCTGCTTATGCTTGAATATTTGGAACTATGCTGCTGCTTTGCTTTTTGATCAATGAAACAAATTCTGTTACAATTTCAAAACAAGATCACCACCCCACCTATCAAGCATCAAGTATCAAGTATCAATACAAGGTGAAAAAAGCAACGTAAATGGAAAACTTAGATGAAAAAAGCAACGTCATTTACATTAGGATGTGCCAATTAATCAATCTTAGTTCTATATAATTTTCTACATTAGCCAAGTAAATCTTTAATTTTAAGCTATGAAGTTTCAACTTAGACATGGTAAGCAATGCTCAAGTTAACCGAAATTTGCAGTTAATACATCAGGCCTCCATTCTCCAACCATATAAATTTACAGGTATCATACATAGAAAGCATGAGGCAGCTTCTTCGAATGGTAGGTGTTCACTTCTGATGTGCAAAAGATGCCAAATCAGTGAGAGAAGCACACAGTAATGAGATTTTGGGTGGATGAGCTGATTGAGTCTTCAACATTAAAACCTATTAATTTTAACCCAATGACTTCTAGAAATGGAAAGACCTGTGAAAGCTAGCTCTCAAGCTGAATTCTAAGTCTCTCTCCATATTTTAAATCTCTCTCAATATTCTTGGATATCAAGTCTTCACAAAATTCTTTTTTCACCCACAACCAAAACTGAAATGATTTCAGAACCTTATTACCAAAAAAAAAATGATTTCAGAACCCCCACCAAGAAGGAAAAAATTGAAATAATTCACTCTAATCAGCATCAAAGATGAGCTTAAATTACCATCAACACTATCTCTGAAAGCGAGATCAGAAGATTATGAAGAGCCACATGCATCAACCCTGTTGTCCTTGTATGGAATCTAATAATGGTGACCCTGTTTGCTCCTTACTTCAAATAAATCCAAACACTTCAAAAAAGCCTTTGGTGAGAACATGTCTCAAATTCTTTTCAAACAGAGTATTTCTAATAACAGATGTGCTTGCACATGTAATAGAAGGCCACTCATTTTTTTCTCCTTATAAATGAATGTTGGCTTCCCAGTCTCAGTTTGTCTCACCATGGTTCATCCCTAGCTTCCCAGCTTTCCTCTTCTCTAGCTAGACACCAACATTTATGTCTTTCTTCTACAAAAAGATACCTGCTGTTGATGTACATAAAAAGGAAACCTCCTTCCAATGGGAAAAATGTGAGTTGTTTTAAACTTGCACCTAAAGAATTTCTCTAGACAGGAACTAAAGTTTCTCAATGGAAGGTATATTACCTCCATACGGTCCATGGAAGATTTTCATAAACCAATGGCTGAACCATAGGTTAACTCTCATTCTAAGGCAATACCAAAGAACAGATAAACCAACCATAAATTAGAAATACTCTGTTATCATGCATTATAGATACAATAAAAGAATTTTTGTAGAATTGAATTCAATCAACCCTAGCTCCAAAACATAGCCCAACATTTATGTTTACTCTATTCCCAACTGTAGAACCATCATATTAAGCTCTAATCCCATAACCACAGGGTTTTAAAACCCAAACTTTACTGCTGGTTCATTTGAATAGGATCCTGAAGGTAAACCCTATAAGAAGCTATCACATAACCTGCAGATTAAATATAAACAGTAGCTGCAATTAAGAAAGCACATCTACATTTCCTACTTTTTCAGATTTCGTTATGAGGCATCTAACTACAAAAAAGAGGTTTGCTGCATTTGCTATCATTTCATTTAAGCTTGGTTTATATCGAGGGCATGAGATCACTTAATTTTTTCACATGATGAAGCAATGTGTATTTGGGATTTCCTACGAGGCTCCCACAATTTCCAAAAAATCCATGTTTTATTTAGTTTCTAATAGCTTTTGAGATTGTAATAAGGAGTGAGGTTTAGGCCTAAGGTCTCACTACTTAGATTCCCAAGTAACACTACAGAATTTTCAGAATTACTTTTTGCAATGCTATTAGCTGCTATTGTCTTCTTCTCCATCATGTGAGACCTTAGTTTAGTGAGTCATATCTAAACTAGTGGGATTGACCGGAGCAATTGATTCCCTGATGGTGTATACCCAGGAGATTTAAAACACCACTGCCCCCAAAACCTTTTTGTTGAATATCAGTTTCTCCATAAACCATGATGTAATTAATCGCCACTAGTAGCCCATCCAACCATCAATTTTTCCAACAAGAATTTTAATCACAGGGACACTAGCCATTAGAGTTCCTTCAGTCAGTCTCTCTTTAGAAAAACCCAATTTTCACTCAAAACCCTAAAATCAAGAACCCACTTCCACCATCAAAATTGAACATAATCTGGATAAGCCATTCTCCAGCCCCCATACTCAAGCCAAGTTTCCCAACTCGGGGAGCGCCCTAAAGATTCCTTCACCATTCTGCATATTTAACTTGCTAGTCATTGAAACTCTCCGCGTGTATCAGTTATAGAGTACATTTGCTAGAATAATGTAAGTCGAGAATAATGAAGAATAAACCAAGAATGAAGAATAATGTAGGTCGAGAATCCCATCAACTGAATACATAAAGGAGAGAACAATCAAAATAACAGGGAACAATTACAAAAAGGGATAACATGAAAATGTTACTAAAAAAACCCTAATCATACCCAACAAGCGCGAAGTAATCAAACGACGCTCTAGAAAGAGAATAGAACAAAAAAAACGTATGAATAGAAGAAGAAGAAAAAAAAATGCACTAACTAATTCAAGCTAGGTTTACCTGTTGAACGAGAATCGAGCGGTAAGAACAAATTATGTAACTCAGATGAAAGACCTTCACGGAACTGCAAGGAAGAGAGGAACGAGACCCCGATGGAAGAGATGAGCTAGTTTAGTAGCTGCGATGGAAGAGAGGAACCTAGTTGCGACGGAACAAACTTCGCGAACGAGAACGAGAAAATAATTCACGATGGTTGGAACCTTCATGGAACTGCAAGGAAGAGAGGAACGAGACCCCGATGGAAGAGATGAGCGAGTTCAGTAGCTGCGATGGAAGAGAGGAACCTAGCTGCGACGGAACAAACTTCGCGAACGAGAACGAGAAAATGATTCACGATGGTTTCCAACTCCTATTTATACGTGGGTTCCAAAAGGTGAGTCTATTTGGAAACCACCTCAGGAGGTGGTTTCCAAGTGATCCTACATTTTAGTGTAAAAAGTGGATCCTAGCTGAAGCTAGGTTCCGACTCAACTTGGAACCAAACACGAATTTTTTTCAGATTTCATGATTCCCTGGAATCTAATTCCAGGGAAACGCAGAACCAAACGCCACCTTAAGAATTTAAAGGATAAAACTAATCTATATTAACCTCTCACATTTCATAAACAAGCCCAGGCCCATGGATCATTCGTGTACACAGGTTGGACTGGGTCAGAAATCAGATCATCCAGGTGGGCCTGGGCTGGACTGGGTTGTGCGACTTCGGATAAAAGCGCATCAAGGTTTGGCGA
Organism: Hakea prostrata; assembly: GCF_041222555.1. Lineage (NCBI taxonomy): Eukaryota > Viridiplantae > Streptophyta > Magnoliopsida > Proteales > Proteaceae > Hakea > Hakea prostrata. Next base: position 45,304,121 of record NC_142607.1, on the reverse strand, counting down.
AGGTACGGCCTCGTTTGATCCAAAATGGGAATATTTGCAGTGTAAGTATATCAAACACCCATTTCCAAACAAAAATTGATATCTACTTACACAAACGTGCAAAAACAATTTTATGCAAGAACTTATCTCTCAAAAACATTACCAAATGCGTATTAAATATATGCCTATGATCAAGCTCCAAATGGCTACATTGGAGATGAAATAGGGCTTGCTTGGGCTGAGTTTTTTTAAAACCCTAGGTGACGCTAACCTCTTTGGTTTAGTCGACCTCTCTCCTAACCTCCAACTAGGGTTTAAAACAATTAACCCAAACCCAACTTTATTTGTTCTCATATACTCGCTATGGATTCTACCACATTTACTCTCTCATAGACCTATAAATGAATAGCCGAAATTTGTCTTTGGATTTACATTCCTATTTATTTAAGGGTGTCCGGATTTAGAAATATTCCTACCAAAAAACATATATATCCATCATAAAAGCAACTGGATTCCAAATTGGATAATTGCTAATTATTTCAAATAATATCCAATTAAAATTTTATCCGACTAAAGTTTTATTTCAAGAAAAAGAATATAGTATGTTAACTTTAAATGGCATCTCACCAACGACATTTTGACACTCACCAAAGTTTGAACTAGTTAACCCTAATTAATAGTTTGAAGTCATCCTAAACTCCGTCAATTGGCTAAATTATGGAAAACCCATTAGATTAACCATTATATTTTCTAAAGGCTAATAATCCTAGAATAAAAAAATAAAAAGAAAGAAAAAGAAAAATGATAATCAACATTCAACAATCAGATAGTTTATCAAATTAGATATCCAATAAAGTTTGGATTCGAATACAAATACATTCTGTAAATTTCCACCAGATTGGATACAAATTGTGATGCATCTGATGAGTCCGATCCGTTTACAAGTCTACTCTTTCATTGGCTATCACATGTGCACACACGCTTAGGCCATGCTTCCACGTCGAAAATTCATCTCCTTTTTTTGTTCTTGCTTTTGATTATGTTATTATACTAAATGAATATGATCGTTCCTAAACTTGATATTCGGGACTGTGGATCACAACTCCGAGTATTCTAGATAGGGTACCGGCTAGAGAGGTGTGATATGATCGGTATTGACCCACTATATAATTGACTGATACGGATTGACTTGGGCCTGTCCAAAAATATACAGGAGTGATTCATATGCATATGGTGCTAAAGTTTGTTTAATTGGATTACTGATCTGGTAATTGACCGATGGAATTGAGTAATCACCATCCTAAGCCTCAAATTGGAGTGACTTCGGTCTGAACCCACTAATTGATATGTATCCCAATGTTAATATAAGTATGAAAAGTTGATTTTTATTTTTTTATTTTTTTTTTTTTTGAAGTGTTGTGGGTTGGGGGGGGGGGGGGGGTTGTGGATGTTTAAGAATAATATTGGAAAACTTGGTTTGATTGAGGTGAGACTCAAAATTCGGATAAACTCATTTGGTCTAGGTTCAAGTAAAATATTACAAGATTGAAGTAAAATGATATTCAATATTTTCTTTAGGTGTGATAAATTCTATGAATTTAATTATTTTTCTAACATTATCAAAAAATAAAATTAAAAAAATCTATCACACGTAAGCCTCATATCATTTTCTTTTTTTCTTTTTTTTTTTTTGTTTGACAACCCGCGTCGCAAATCTGGCTGTTGTGGTTGAGTCTCCCAGCTGGGATTTTTTGCATCCACAAGGATTCAATACCGGAACCTTGCTTAAGCGGACCACGCTGCTTACTACTTGGACCAACCCCCATTTGTCTCATATCATTATCTACTATACATCTTTTATTCTAAAACAATAAGAAACCATGTCAGTTCCTCATCTTACTTCTCTTATTCAAGAGTAAATTCAAAATAGATTTTTACTGAAAAAAAAACTCTAAATAGATCAATTTATTTATTTTCATATTTACCTTATCTTTTAGGTATGATAAAGAAAATGAAGTCATAAAAACATGTGCGAAATAGATTTTTCTTTTTTAATTTGTTTTTGAAATTAACATATGGCAAAAATAGATGAATTTCCTACCTGGGGAAAATATTGATTGCTTTCTGTTTCAAAGTCTAATTGATGTGACCTTTTATTTATGAATTTTATATTTTCATGTGAACATGTTTTCTGAATGATAAAAACATTATTCTTAGCCCTAAATACCATTTGCATTAGAGATAATGAAACTTGTTGCCAACAATGGTTGGACCTCTTATTTATAGAATCATTTATGAACGATCATCTCAAGGAAGATTTTCCATTCTCTTGCATATATCTTGGTTGGTGCCTCAGTAACCAACGAAGCTAAAACTTGTTATGATTTATCAATTATTCTTTATTGTAATGTAAACAATCGTGAAATACCCAAAATTTCTATTCACGGTATGAGAGGGCTAGGAAAAATGGTGACTTGATATACTAGTTTAAAATATGATGAAGATCTATGATAATTAGCTATGATAAAATTGGTTACGCAATTTCATCCATAGGTAAAAAATGTCTAACGCCACCGGAATAAATTCCTCCGGCATCGTTAAAGGTGGTGAATGGTAATCAAGCAAGTGACAACCATTTGACCTAATAAGAATGAGTAGTTGCACCTTTACCCTATCTAATAAAGGGTGGTCGTAGATCAACAACAAGAGTAGGCCACCAAGAAGTCGAATTCCCACCCACCAGTTGCTCTATTAGATGTTCGAAGACAGTGAAATCATTACTATCCATCTATTTCTCTCATTCTCTGTCTTAAAAAGAAAAATTAGTGATCAGATCTCCAAAATAGAGTTGACTATGTGCAGTGGCGGAGCCACGTTGGGACCGGAGGGGGCCATGGCCCCCCACCGGATTTTTTGAATTTGTAAATATCTTTGTTTTTTCCTTATCTCTCTATCTTTAAATGTGAAATACCACTATTTGGCCCCCCTCCAAAAATTAAAAATAAAAATTTAAGATAAAGATGATGGGTACAAATGTCATTCATAATCTTTATCTAATGGTTATCATTAAATCCCTAGTTTTAAGGAATAAAATGTTAAATTTTAATTAAAAACTAACTTAAAAACTAACTCATGATCCATGAATTTCTCCTTATATATTCTCTCCTATTTTCATTTCTATTTATTCTCTCATGAATCTCCTCTTTTATTCCTATTTTTTCTCTTTTTTTTTTCCTCACATGTCTCACAAAATATTGAAGTAGTTAGCAAATTTTGAAATTTTCCTAAATCTTCTCCACATCAGGTATTCACTCTCTCTTTCTCAAATTATTCATTTCTCTCTCTCTCACACTCACGAATTTTCTATTAATTTATCTAATTTTTAATGTAACTCCACATTAAAATATAATAATATATTTTGATATGGGACCTACAGTGGGTCCCGCATTGGCCCACATACATTCGGCCCCCCAAAGTTCAATCCTGGCTCTGCCCCTGACTATGTGTTAGACTGTAGTTACTGTAGAAACAAGAGAAATGGACATTTCAGAAAACCAGAAATGGAATGTTTATGTTTTTCTTCCTTCGTGGAATTCATTTAGGATCCTGACCCTAATAAGAAAGCTTCCGGTATAGAAGACGTTTTGGGATTTTTGTTTGCCTGCGTGGATGGATAACATGTATCCTAAAAAATAACCAACAATCTGATGATTTGTCATCTTCAACAAAAACTCTAAGATTCCTCAAATTTTACAAAATCAACCCAAAAATCTCTTGACAAACGAAACTCTAAACCTCGAAGTCATCGTTCCTTGTGATGGAGACCGCTTTGGAGCTTCTCCAAATCGTCATTTTTCATTTGCGTTAACCACTACAAGAAAGTTAAAATATAATTAGAGAAGAAGAATTAAAACTCTAATCCAAGTAAGAAAATTTTATCCCTCTTAACCTTTTGCTGTTTTTTTCCTGGTTAAGTATTGAATCAATGGTACAAACTACAAAATTTAAAACCTTCCGTCGTTGAGGCTCCATATATTTATTTTAATCAACAATAATTGTAGATCAGCTCTAATAAAATCTGGGTTGAACATTTGGACGGACTAAAATTCTAAATTAAAAAATCAGAAAAAAAAAAAAATTAAACGTACAAGAGTGGAGCCTATTTGGATTGAGGGTACTATTGTAAACAAATTTATAAATTCAAAATCTAGCAGCAACAACAATAACGAGCGAATCTTTTATTTTCAAACCCTTTTTTTTTTTTTTTTTTAACTTTGGGTTTCTGACCGCTTCGGTTCTTCCTTTTTTCTTAAAAAAAATCCACACAACTTAGATTGGATCATCAAAAACGAAGAAGCAAAAAATCCGGATGATTTGCCAATGGTGGCTTAGTAGAGCGGTTAAAAGCCCAACTTCCCATGGGGAGGTCCTGGGTTCGCATCTATCCGGCGGCACCTATATTAGTAATATTCCCCCACCCTATATATAAACTCTTCGGATTCAAAAAAAAAAAATCCGTATGAACAAAATCCTCTTCTCCGAGGTATTTGGTGTTGTAAAGTAAATCTGAAAATTTTTTAACACAACTTTTTCTGAATACCAATTTGAACCTCTTAATTTCAACTGTTGGATCAAAATCAGAACACGTGTTGAGTTATAGTACCTGGGTGGACCATATCTGCACAGGCACAAACAAAAATCCGAAGTTTCGGGTTGTTTAAGCATTTTTTTTCCCCAGAAGCTCTTGGACCTGGTGGATTCTCAAGACAAGCCCATTAATGGAGTGGAAGAGAGGATGCATTCATGGAAAGAACAACTACGTTGGATTTTGACATGCTTTGTGCAAACATAACTTTGAACACAAGCATTATCAAAGGAGAAATGGGATGAATTGGAAGAGGATATCCATGGGGACGGTGTGGAGTTCAAAGATGTAGGAAGGTGTTCTTGATATTTCAGTAGGAGACTCCTCCAACGTAGCTTATTTGGTCAGTGGATGGCTGTCAATTGCTAGCAAGGGATGGTGAGGCAGTGGTAGCCGATGGTGGTGGGTGGTTTTCAGCAAGGTGTAGGAAGAAGGTCACCTCCTTAAAGGTTGGGTATGGGGTTAGACACAAGGCTAGTTTTGTTTATGTCTCCAAGTCTTGTAACTCTCAAGTAGATTATTTAGCTAGAGGGTCCAAAAAGTTTGGATTGTCTTGAGGTTGTTAGTAATCTCCATCCCCCGTCTTTGTTTTCAAACTCTTTTTTAGCTTTTAGCATTACTTTGCAGAGTTTAATATAATTGCTCTTTTGACCAACCCCGCCCCCCTCCTCAAAAAAAAAAAAAGAAACGATATTGTCTAATTGTCATTAATCAAAATAAATAGAAAAACCAAAATTCATTCATTTTGGCTGTTGAGAAATTCTCTCTAATGTATCAATAACTAGCTTGCATCGACTAACCCACCCTAGTTGAAGAATGTCAAGCCCGATTCCTATTGACCCCCTACAAAATTGATTGATACGGATTGACTTGCGCCCATCAAAAAACATATAGGAATGATCTATAAGCATAGGGTGTTGAAGTTTGTTTAATCGCAATATTAATTTGGCAATTGACTGATCAAATTTAGTAATCACAGTTCAAAGCCTCAAATTGGAGTGACTAATGATATGTATCACAATGTTGATACTTTCTAAAAAAAAAAAACAATGTTTGATACTTAGAACCATGTTTAAGGATGAAAAGTTTATTTACTTTTTATTTTGGTTGGGGATGTGGTGTTTGTGAAAATGATATTGGAAGCCTAGTTTTTTTATTTAGAGTCATTCAGATTAGTTTCGAATATGTACCGAAAAAAAATATATATATTAGTTTCGGATGTAAAATATTTATTTAAAGTTGTGAAAAATTCAACAAGTTTAATTATTTTTCTAAGAGAAATAAACCTCATATTACATAACCCTATATTCTAAAACAATAAGAAACCTCATCATTTCCATATATTCCTTTCTTTCTTTTCTTTTCTTTTTTTTTTTTTTTTTTTTTTTTTCTTTGGGAGGGGGGCAAGGGTGTAAACCTATTCCTTCTCTTATGCAAGGGTGCAAGGGTATAAACTCAACATGGATTATCTTACTTATCTTACTTAAAGTCTGGTCTTCCACGTATACTAAGAAAATAGAATTTATAAAAACATTAGTGAAATAGAATTTTCTTTATAAAATGTTTGTTTGTATAAAAATTGGATTATAGATGAATGTGCTACTGAGGAAAAATATGATGGTGAAACGTTATTGAGGTTGAAGAGCATTTTTGGAAGTCTAATTGATGTGGTCTTTCATTCATGAATTTCACATGCTTTTTAGTTATGCATCTTTGTTGAACATATTTTCTCAGTAATAAAGAAACCCTCATAGAACTAAATATCATGTTGCACTAGAGAAAATGAAATTTTGTCGCCAGTAATAGTTGAACCTCTTATTTATAGAGTCATTTCAGAAGTCAGCTAATCATTTGAAGGGAGATCTTCTAGTCTCCTGCAAATATCTTGATTGGGTGCCTCAATAATCAAACATGAAGCACTTTGACATTTCTTTTCATGGTAGGGGAGGTATAGGAAAAAAGGTAACTTCCAATACTAGTTGACCATATTCAAAACAACTTGCAGTGTTTGGTTGACAATGTTGGTTTTTTCATTTCATCCGTAAGTTAAAAGAAACATGCAAAAAAAGGTGCATTACTGCCAAATTGATTTCATGAATGTAAGGTCTATTTTCTATTAAAAGGAGCCAGTCTTCTGTCCCCGTCATTGAGGCTCCATATAATTCTTTACATCAACAATAATTGTAGGTCAGCTCTAATAAAACATGGGTTGAACTGAGCTGATTTTTAAATTCAAATTGTGAATTCACATGTTGACTGGAGTGTTGTAAATCTGAAAACTTTTCAATACATTTTTTTAATTACCAATTTGACTCTCTTAATTCTAAATGTTGGATAAAATCAGAACACTTTCGAGTTATAGCACTTGGGCGGACCATATTTCCACAAGCGCTAACAAAAATACAAAATTTAGATGATTTAAGCGTTTTTTTCTTTTTTTCTTTTTCTTTTCCCAGAAGCTATTGGACGGGGAATCTAAAGAGAAGTCCATTAATGGAGTGGAAGAGAAGTGAGAGAACACATTCATTAAATGAATAACTGTGTTGGATTTTGACATGTTTTGTGCAACCAGTAACTTGTGGACATAAGGGTACGGTGTGGAGATGGGTAGAGTACAAAGATGTAGGAAGATGAAGTTATTAACGAGAGATTCTTCCAAGGTAGCTTATCTGATAAGTGAATAGCTAGCAATGGGTCATTGCCAGCAAGGGACTGTGAAGAATCATCACCACGGTTCTGTTCCTCTCATCTTCTTTTGAAGGAAAAAGAGTCTTAAAAAGATAATTAAAGAGCAGTTCCTCAGAACAGAGTTTACTGTAAATGTAACAGAGTTTACTGTAAATGTAATTAAATACTGGATGGGGTTAGACTGTACTGTAGAAATAGGAGAAATGGATATTTCATAAAACCAGAGAAGGATTAAAGCAAAATGTTATCATTTGGAATGTTTTTCTTACTCTGTGGATTTTATTTAGAATCCTAACCCTAATAAGAAAGCTCCCGTATAAAAGAAGTTCAAGCTTTATACCGAATCCTCTCTTTTGATCTTGTCTATCTATTTTGGTTCGTCTATGCAGATGAATAACACGTGTCCCCAAAAACACTTACAGTTGAGATATATCTAATGGTTTTTATCTTCAATGAAACCCCTAAGATTCTCTAAATTTATAAAATCAACCCAGAAGTCTCCCGAACAAATAAAACCCTAAATCTCGAAATCTTCTTTCCTTGGGATTGTCGCTTTGGAGTTTCTTTGAAGTTGTCATTCTCCTCTGCTTTGCCCTACAAGAAGGCTGAATCATAATCAGAGAAGAAGAATTAAAACCCTAATCGAAGGAAGAAAAATTTTAACCCTCTTAATTTGGTTTGAGGTATTAAAAAAAAAAAAAAAAAAAAAAAAAAAGAAAGAAAGGGTTGAGAGTAATATTGTAAACAAACTATTAAATTTCAAAATGTAGCAGCAACCACAAATTTACAATAACCAGCGAATCCTTTGTCTTCAAATCTTTCTCTTTTTATTTTTTTATTTTAATGAACGTTGGGTTTCTGATTTGCTTTGGTTCTTCCTTTTTCTTCTCAAAGAAAAAATCCAAACAATCCCAATTGGATCATCAAAGAGAGGAAGTAAAATTCGGATGACATGCAAATTCCGAAGAGAAGCCCATTAATGGAGTGGAAGGGAGGATGCATTCGTAGAAGAAGGAATAATAACTGTGTTGGATCTATCTTGACATGCTTTGTGCAACCGTAACTTGCCAACACAAGGGTTATCGAAGGAGAAACGGAATAAATTGGAGGATATCCATGGGGACAGTATACTGTTGAAAGATATAGGAAGGTGAAGTTCTTTATATTTCAGCACGAGATTCTTCCAACATAGCTTATCTGGTGAGTGGATGGCTGGCAAGGGGTCATTACAGCAGGGGATGGTGAGGCAATGGGTGGTTTCCAACAAGATGTAGGAAGAAGGTCATCCACCTAAGGGTTGGGTATGGGGTAAGGAAAGTTTAGTAAATTAATATTGGGACCATATTTGGGTCATTTTATTTTGGAATTTAATTGGACAAGGCTAGACATAATTTTGTTTGGGGTTATACCATGGTGCGAATTTGCTCGGCAAAATTTTGGCGAAATATGGCTAGATTTTGACTTTCCATTTCGGGGGGTATTTTAGGTCATTTTGGGCCCAAATTTGGTTTCTAGCCTAATTTGATGTTAATATTTGATAAATTTAAATTATTTCTTATAAATTCTTCCATGTAAATTCTCATTTCTAGCCACATTTTAACGTGTTATTTTTTTAAGCCTAAATAATTTGGACATAATTGGAAAGATTGTCTGTTGACCTTGAAGATTCCATTACAAAATCCCTTCATAATTTAAATTATTTTTATAAATTCTTTCATGTATATACTCTTCCCTTAAACACATTTGGCACGTTACCCTTTGAGGCCTAAATCACTAGGATATAATATATAAAATTGTTCATTGATCTTTTAAGATTTTATTACAAAATGTCTTCCTAATTTGAATTATTTTCAGAAATTATTCTATGTAAATTCTCCTCCCTAGCACATTGTCTTTTGAGGCTTGAATCATTGAGACAGAATTGGTAAGATTGTCCATTGACCTTGTTATTTCGCTTCAGAATCGTAAGAGAAATCGCCTAAAAATTGCAAAAAGTAGTCAAAATATCATGTTTTTGGTCATATATCAACCAATTTAGCGAGGATTCAGCGATTTTTGGCACGTTTCGGTTTTGCCCCTAAAAAACTTCTGATTACCTCCGAACAGGCCAAAATTTGGCGATATGTTGTACTGTGTTACACAAAATTTCAGCCATTTAAGGGAGCCAACAAAATTTTGGCCCAACTAAAATGAGGTATACTTAAAAAGTTCCGATTTCTTCTTGAGGGGTTGAGGTTTCTAGCAAGTTGCCATCTTATTGCTTTAAAATACACTCAAATGCAGCTTGGGATTCAAATTCAAAGAAGGCTACGCCTAGTTGTGTAATTTGGGACTTGGTTGTTTTGTAATGGCTACAACTATTTGTTCTTTTGTGTTTTATGCGTTATCCATAGAACATTTTTTTCTTTTCTTTAGGGGGGTAAACAATTATGTATGGAACTTGAGGCAATGAGAGATGCTCTTCTTTTAGCATTTGCTCTTTAGATCTCGCTATTTTTCCAGATTGCTAGGGGGCTGCAAGGCTCTCTGTGGATAGGTTCAATAACTAGATTGGCCAAGTCATAACCTTGATGAAGAGATTTTATCTACTGTTCTGCATTTCCAGTTTGTTAAGTTTGTTTGTCTCTAGGCCTTGTAACTCTCCAGCTATCCAAAAAGTTTGGATTGTCTCAACTTCGGTTGTAATCTCCACCCCCTTTCTTTGTTTTCAAACTAGTTTTCAGCCTCTAGCATTACGGTGGAGAGTTCAATATAATTGATATTTTGATCCCAAAAAAAAAAAGATGTTGCCTAATTGTCATAAATCATAATAAATAGAAAACCAAAATTCATTCATTTTTGGCTATTGAGAAATTTTCTCCAAGGTATCAATAACTGGTTTGCATTGACTAGCCCGCCCCAGCTGAAGAATGCCAAGCCCAATTCCTATAAACCCACTACATAATTGACTGATACGGATTGACTTGGGCTCATCCAAAAACGTACAGAAGTGATCTCTAGGCATATGGTGTTGAAGTTTGTTTAATTGCAATATCAATGGTGAAATGTTATTGAGATTGAAGAGAATTTTTGGAAATCTAATTGATGTGGCCTTTCATTCATGCTTTTTAGTTATTCATTTTTGTTCAACATGTATTTTCAGCGATGAAGACACTCTCATAGAACAAAATATCATGTTGCACTAGAAAAATAAAATTTTGTTACCAATAATAGTTGGACCTCTTATTTATTGAGTCATTTCATAAATCTACTAATCATTTGAAGGAAGATCTTCCATTCTCTTGCAAATATCGTGGTTGGGTGACTCAATAATCAAGGATGTGGCTAAAATTTAACTATGATGTAGAAAATTCTTTGTAGTAATGTGGACAAACATGAAGTTCTTAATTGTATACATCGTTATCATTTAAGTTGTTTAGGTTAAAGCTAGTCAGAAGGGTGTGTTGATGATTCATCTCTTTTCTTGGCCAAAACAAATCCATATTAACATCTCACGTTCCACATAAAGCCCAGGTCCATGATCATTCTGAACCAAGTGATATGTATAACAATGCTGATACTGAACCATGTTTAAGTATGGAAAGTTGATTTTTTATTTTTATTTTGGTTGGGGCTTAGGTGTGTGTGAGAATCATAGTTGGAAGATTAGATTTTGATTGAGGTGAGACCCAAAATTTTTATAGATTGATCAACAGTCATTTAGACTAAATTCTGTTAAAAATAACAAGATTGAGTCATTATCATGCTAGTCAAATAATATTTAATATTTATTTGTGCCTTTATAAATGCGACAAATTTAATTATCTTTTGAGTCACATATGCCTTATATCATTTTCTACCATACATGATCTCATATTCTAAAACAATAAGAAACCTCATCAGTTATTTTTTATTTTTTTGATTGGCGAATTAGAATTTGACATAGTACCATATTCAAAAGTAAGACAATAATGTTATAGATGGATCTTGTTTGGGTCTTGATGACCATCAAGCCATGCATTTAATGCGCATGACCCAAGCTTTTTCCGTTAGATAAGCAATTCAGTCAGACAAAAAAAAAAAAGATTTACAGGATATCAGACCAAGGAGGAATTTTTTTTTTTTGGTTAAAGGATTATTTTATTATATAAGGATTTTTTTTAAAAATGAACATCTAATTCAGAGGGAAAATAAGTATTTCCGTTTCTGCAGATTAAAATAACTATTTGTTTTTATTTTCTAGTGTCTGTTCAATTTGTCTCCTTTACATTTACTAAAATTAATTTGAATCATTTTAAATTAATTCAAAAAAAAATTAAGTTAATGTGTTAAATAAGCTGATTGACGGTTGAAAAAACAAAACTCTGATTTTGTTTACTAATACAAAATTATGATTTTTTTTGCTAATACAAAATTCTGATTTTTACATTCTTTGTGCATTTCTACGTTAATAACTTATTTTCATCTAGATTACCATTATGCTATGACAAGTTCTTCCAATAAAAAAATGATAGAAGATTGTAAATGACATCTTAAAAAGTATATAAAACCATGTTTAAGGGTATCAAATTCTAACTTCGACCAATAAAAATTATCTAAAAGGTCAAAATCAAAACCTCGCTAAAATATTCTTATCGTAAAAATTGTTGGGATAAGACTATATAAATTTTTTTTTCTCTCTGACTTATGTGTAAATATACAAATCATGCACTATAAAACTTAACAATACTTCTAATATTAATAATAAATCTTTGCATTGGTTTTACTTTTTCTTTTTCCAGTCATCACCAATCCAATAACAAGGGTAGGGGGCCTATAGGCCCAGGAGAAGGGAGAGACGGGAAGATGTAGAAGGACAAAGGCTCAAACCTGAGACCTTATTGAATTTGATGTTTCTATATAAGAAAACTGCCACTGCTTTGCAAAAAGAACAACCACTTTTCATCGATTTTTTACCTTGTCATATTGTATAAAAATATAGTACAGATGACATGTTAAACATAGCTTAAAAAGTTCGGAAACCAATTGCATAGGGAAAACAATGGTAGATTTGTCCAATTACTAACGTATCTCATTCACCCTTAATTCGTTCTTACAATTGAGAAATCTCAACTCAAACCCGACTCAGATTTAAGATGGACTTGGACCATTATAGGGCCAAACTTACACCTCTAGGGTTTATACTCCATATGCATAGACCCTTATAAATTGTTGAGTTTCTAAACTTCTTCTTTTTTTTTTCTTTTTTTTGTGAAAGATTAAATTTCTAAACTTGTTACATATTGAATAACATAGCATTTTGCAGTTTTGCATTCCACACTCTAAATCAAGCCCAAATGGACTCGAAATTTGTATACATTTAGAAAAAAACGCTTATTGCTAATCGAAGCCCAGGCCCATTGATCATTCCTTCACGTTTTCAAATGAAAAATTACATATTTATCCTTACTGAATTTTTTTTTTTTTTTTTTTTTTGGAAAAAAGGTAGCCTTAATAATAAAATAAATTGGGTTATAATCTACAATATTTCATGCCATTAGCATTCTTCAGAACTAGGTCAGAGAGGATTGCTGGCAGAGGGTAGAATAGTAGTTTTCATAATACCTTTTATATTTTATTTTTTAATACCTCTATTAATGAAGTTCAAGCCTAAGATAGGATGTAAAATTAGGGGTATTTTAGTCATGTTAATATGGTAGGGCATTTTTTTTCATATAAAATCTTTTTTTTTTGAACTCTAATCATTAGTTGTAAAAGGTCCTAATGGGGTCTTAATTCGTTTTTTTTATTTATTTCTTTTTCATATAAAATCTTTGTAAAACTTGCAAAATTAAAGAAGTGTTAATAGTCTTATTGAACAAATGAAAATTTATAATAAGCTCTCTAGAGTAATACCAAGGCATTAAAAGATACAACATTTTGTAGAACTTCTTTTAACCACTCACTAGAAAAAAGGGAAAAAAAAATTCTCTCTTTCTAATAACATTTGGGAAATAGTTTTGTTTGATATTCTTTAAAAAAACATATTGATACGTGTTATTCAAATTGGAGAAATTTATTCTTTTGAAGCCTAATTGGTGTGATCTTTTATTTCATCAATTTCACAGGTCTTCCTTACTCCTTATGAACATGCCTTATCAAACATGAGGAAATCCATATAAAATTAGACAATTCATTCCCTTGTTTACATGGTTGTTTCAAAAAAAATCATGATCATTCAAAGGTAGCGAATGAAAAGATTTCTCATTCTCTTTCCAAATATTTAAGTTGGGTGTCTCAATAATTAAGGATGAAACCAGAAACTAACTATGATGTATCAAATGTTTTTGGTTGGAAGATTGATACAGCTACATAATTAATAGACAAGGATATGCACCAAGGAATTATGGTTTCAGTATGGGAGGTGTAGGAAAAATGATAATTTGATTGTGGAAGGCAAGATATGAAAACAATATGAAAGAAATGTGACCGTAATAAAGAAAGTTTAAAAATGCTTGGGATTTTCATTCATGCTTGCACGGATTTCACCCAAGCACAGAAATATCGACATCTTCCACCCAAAAATGAACCTCAATGTGAACCAGCCGAATCTGTTAGTATCTAGTGATACGAAGCCCTCGATCCACCATCGCAAACCACAGTATATGTGCTATGGGATGCATGTCATTGACTTGATCGGCCATTAAAATGGATAATGCAGCTCCGGAGCTCCGAATGGAAATATGGGTTTGCGCCTCGAATACAGGATGCCAGAATGTCATAAATGATTTTTCGTAAACATACGATAGTGAATTTATAGACTGAATTCAATATGAATTAGAATTAATCACAACCCGAGTCTAGACTGAACCTTTCCGTTGGGCCAGGCCAGACCAATACTGCCCTTTGATCCATTACTCCTTTGGACCAAACCGCCAATTCTGTAGCCAACATAGAATGTCCGTGGATAGAAATTTTTAAGAATAAAAATAGTGAATATAAAGCTCTTGTATTTCGTGGGTTTTTGATATGAAATTTTCAAATTAATACGTGATTAAGTATATCATTTAGGTTAAAAAAACCTTTTAAATTTACAAAACCCATCTTTCATAAAACTCAAATTCACGTAATGAACCCCAGAAAGGCAAACCATTCAAAAAACGAGAAATCAAAATCTTAACCAAACTTCCCCAGGGGAGGTCTTGGGTTCACACCTTTTTTTTTTTGTACGAAATGAAGAGCTTCATTCATGAACTTGAAAGAAATTACAGACACAGAAAGAAAAGAAAGAAATACAAAAGATAACTGCATGAAATACAAGGTTCGATCTGGACCATTTGGCGGCATTAATATAACAAGCTCCCCTAAGGATATAATCAAGGTGCGCGCAAGCTGGCCCGGATGAACCTCAGATCCACAAAAAAAAAAACCTTAACCAAAATATGCCCACCATCACAACCGGATCGCTTTGATTCTCTTTGGGATTGTGTTAACTCTAGCCGAATGCCTACGGTTAAAATTTTTTTCTCTTGAAAAACCCTAACTTTGATGCTATTGTTACAGAAAAAGAGCAAATCAAAATCAGATAACTGCAAACGTAAAAACCTACTTTCAAATATCATTGCCATTCGAACCGAATCTGTAATTCTTTGTATTCGAATATCTCACAAATCATGAAAGATTCGTCAGACTGAATGCAAAACAGAACGAAGATTATTTCAGCATAAAGAAGTTTGGGTGAAAGAAATACAAAGAACACAACACGATGAGTAGAACCCGTGAAACTCGAATTCGAATGTAACCGTTGAGAGAGACCATGGATCGGGAAAAAGATAACAAATCGAAGCTCCAAAAAAGTTCAAATACACGAAGTAATGTCATAAAACCCAATACAAAACTTAAATTTTGAGCCAAGCAAAGCAACTCTCGAGTGGAAGGTAAACCCTAGAACTCTTCCTTCTTCATGGTTCTCCTAAAAAACAATAAATAAATAATAATAATAAAAAAATGAAGACCCAAAAAAAATTGAAGAACAAATTCATGGTTGCATTGAATGGATAGGGTCACTGGTGATGAGGGCAGTCGGCCGGGGTTTCCACAATCACAAAATCTCGTTTCTGATTAGCTTTTGGATTTGTTTTGTGAATTGGATCGATACTGAGGTTACCTTTTGTAAATTTTAACATTTCTTTCTAAGTAGGTCGTATAATTACCATAATACCTTTCTTATAACCGTTATATTATAATTAACACATGCATCATGCGCGCAGGCCCAAGCAAAAATCCAAATTCTGGACTTTATTTTTTAGAAACTTGCTTTAAATAAAAGAAACAAAAAATAAGAAATCTTTTTCAAATTCAAATCCTTCACAGTGGAGGGCATGTGTGCCATTTGTGGAGTAGCTCGACGCATCTTAGTACTCATCAAAGAATGAAACATGACGAATGTAGAACTTACTAATCTTGCTTTAGAATCCTCCAATCGTCTAATATGTAGTGCATGATGAATTAATATAATAATTCTTAGAAATGCTTACTACAAAAATGACCTGATTATTTTTTTTGAGTCAATAGAAATTTTAGTTTTCTATATAGGACATGGAATATTATATATGTCGTCAGCAAGGGTGAACATGTCAACAATAGTCGAACCCACAACCTCTTCATTAAACAGTAATGGTCTCACCATTCGAGTAACCTTGTGTAACTAAACTTAGTAGAAAATTTATATTAAGCTTTTTAAAATAACTCTTTAGAGGGATGGTTCAAGTTGTATTTATAATGAAGGGAGATGAAGAAAACCACCAAGACTCAAGAAAGACAAAATGATTTTAACCCTCTAGCCAACAAAATTGTTAAAAGTTTTATAGACCTATTGATATTACTACACTTAATAGTTTCAAACTCACCCAAAAGGGAAATAATAACATCAGATACGTTGTTGTTCAACCAATCCAGAGAATTGACTTGCCCATTTAAAGCACAAACATCAGACATATGAGTATGACAACATTTAAACAAGGCCATCACCATTGATTCATGAGATAACATACATAAAAGACATATAGGAGTCTAAGAATCTTGTCGATCAAAAAGTACCTTACTAGTTGGAGCGAATTGCTTCAATCCTGCGTAATTAATGCATAGTACAATGCAGCCTATAGTCGAGACGAAATCCCAACCACTCGTTTTACCTCATTTCGCATAAGTGAACTTTTTTTTAGTAATATTTATCTGCAAACGAGTGGTTGAGATTTCGTCTCGACTACAAGTTTTGAGCTCGACCATAGACGATACTGTCTTGTACATTTATTGACAACACCCAAACAAAACCCCTACTGGGGGAAATATCCCCTACAAAAGATGAGAACTTAGCACCATGTAATAAGCTAATTTGACATTAAAATTTCTTGTTTTGTTTGGTTCATTCCCCACAAAGTGTAGGCAACAAGCAATTCAAGAAGTTATTTATTTGTTTATTTATAAACCTCAAGAAATGTATTTATAATAAAAGAAATTGAGATATGTTTTCGTAAATCCCAAACCAGTCAAGCAATTAGATTTTCCAATTGATTACAAGTGACCCAAAAAACCACATGTGAATGCAATTGTCATATTTGACCCAAAAAACATATTTCAATAATAATAAGAGATTGCCAAT
The DNA here is from genome assembly GCF_041222555.1 of Hakea prostrata. Classification (NCBI taxonomy): domain Eukaryota; kingdom Viridiplantae; phylum Streptophyta; class Magnoliopsida; order Proteales; family Proteaceae; genus Hakea; species Hakea prostrata. The sequence continues at coordinate 45,287,190 of NC_142607.1, read as the reverse complement.
AGATTTTTTTTTTTCACTTTATTATAGTTTAGACAAATTTGGATAAGCTTTTGAGTATTAAATAAATATAAATACTTCAAATAGAATTTTAAGAATTTAAAGGAAAAAACTAATCCACATTAACCTCTTACATTCCATAAACAAGCCCAGGCCCATGGATCATTCGTGTACACAGGTTGGGCTGGGTCAGAATATCAGATCATCCAGGGTGGGCTTGGGCTGGACTGGGCTGTGCAACTTGAGACGAACGCGTATCAAGGTTTGGCGAAGGTACGGCCTCGTTTTATATTTAATGACAAGTCATACATATCAATCCTTGCAAGCCAAATTGGGAAATATTTGGAGAGCAAGTATATCAAACACCCATTTCCAAACAAAAATAGATATCTACTACACAAACATGCAAAAACGATTTTACACAAGAATTGATCTCATAGAAACATTACCAAATGCACAAGTATATTAAACACCCATTTTCAAATAAAAATTAATATCTCCTACACAAACATGCAAAAACAATTTTACATAAGAATCGGTCTCGCAGAAACATTACCAAATACATGCTAAACTCAAGGTGGTCTAATATCAATTATCTTTTTTTTTTAATTGTTTCTTATCTTACTTAAAGCCTGATCTTTCAAGGCAAAGTAAGAAAATAGAAATTCCATGAGTGAAATGAAATTTTTTTTTTTTTTTTGGGTATAACAAATGGAAAATAAATGAATTTGCTATGAGGAAAAATATTGAAAGTGAAACGTTATTTTGATTGAAGAGCATTTTTTGAAGTTTGATTGATGTGACCTTTTATTCATGAAGTTCATATGCTTTTTGTTTATTCATCTTCAATGAACTTGTTTTCTCATGATGAAGATACCTTCGTGAATCTAAATATCATGTTGCACTAGAGAAAATGACAATTTGTTCCGACAATGTTTGAACCTCATATTTATATAGGTCATTTGGAGACCTGCATAATCATTTAAAGGGAGATCTTCCATTCTCCTACAAATATCTTAGTTTGGTGCCTTGATAATCAAGGATGAGGCTAAAATCTAGCTACGATGTATCAAATGTTCTTGGTTGTAATATGGATGAACATCATGTATCTCACATTTCTTTTTATGGTATGGAAGGTATAGGAAAAATGGTAACTTGGATTAATAATAGTAGCTGGCTATATGGTAAAACTTCAAGATAGTTTGCAATGTTCAAATGACAATATTAATTTTGCCATTTTAGTCATACATTACAAGTAACAAACAAAAGAGTGGTGTTAGCGTTTGCGAATTCAAGAAAGAATTTTCAGAATAAAAAGTAAATATATAAGAATTTGAAGATCACAAAAGTAAAGTATCCGCAAAGATTCAGAGTAGAGAATTGAAGTTGGTTCAGAGACTTGATCTATAATTTCTACTTTTAACTTGATCCGTGTAAATGAACGACGAAGATTCAAACGACGAAGGAGAGGAGATCTGTAACTTGATTCATTCTCAAGCATTTGCGTTAGGATTTGAGAGAGGATTTGAGAATGATTTTTATAAAACAATGGAATTTACTATTCTGTCCCCATCTTAACTTTTGAATTTCAAGTAAACCTGCACATAAATGAGGAAAATGAATTCTCACCCAAATTTATGAAGTTTTTCTATTATTTTAAATAAAAACAAAAATGGATAATTACTATTGCCCCCCTGTACTTTGATTTTATTACTAATGTATCCCCTATACTTTTCAAAATTACTAATCCAACCTTTAACTTTGTCTACAATTACTATTGTCCCCCTACCGTTAAGTTCCGTTACTTTACTGATGATGTGGCATCTTTATATTTTCTCAAAAACCCCAAAATACCCTTATACTTATCTCTTTACTTATTTACCCTTATGTCAAGTTACAGTAGTGCCCTTAATTAACTATGGAGAAAAAAAATATCTATAATCCGTTAAAACTCAAATAGAAACGGAAGAGGAAAGAAAATTGAATTCAACTCAAATTGGAAACTGAATATCACCTAAAATATTTTCAAAATAAATGAAGTTTAGTGAAGGTGGGAAATCAAATCAGAATATTTTCAAAATAAATGAAGTTTAGTGAAGGTGGGAAACCAAATCAGAATATTTTCAAAATAAATGAAGTTTAGGGTAAAATTGACATTTAATCTGGTTTTTATAAATGAGGTAGCATCGTCTTTTATTTTTTAATTTTAATGAAGGGCAAATTAGACATTATATATTCAAATTTAACAGCTACTTAACACCGTTATAAGAAAGGGGGGCAACAGTAATTTTGTAAAGAACAGGGTTTTATTAGTAATAAAATCAAACTACAGGGGCCAACAGTAATTATCCCAAACAAAAATGAAAATAGATGCCAAACAATTTATAATAATGAAAAAAATTCTCATAATAGAGAATGAGAATTGATACCAAAAAGAGCCTTACTAAAATTACTTTGTCATTGTAAATCAATTCAAAAAAAAAAAAAATAATAACAATAATAAGTTAATGTGTTAAATAAGCTGATTGACTGTTGAATAAACAAAACTTTGATTTTGTTTGTTAATACGAAATTCTCTATTTTTTTTTCTTCTTTTCTTTATTCTGATTTAACATTCTTTAACTTATTTTCATCTAGAATACCATTATACTATAACAAGTTCTTCCAATATACAAAAGATAGAGGATTGTAACTGACAATTTAAAAAATTATATAAAATCATGTTTAAGGGTGTCAAATTCTAACTTGGACCAATAAATTTTTTCTAAAAGGTCAAAATCAAAACCTTGTTAAACTACTCTCACTGTAAAAATTGTTGGGATAAGACCATATAAAAAAATTTCTCTTGGACTCGTGTGGAAGCCTTTGACAAATCATGAACTATAGAACTTAACCATGCTTCGAATATTAGTAATAAATCTTTGCACTAGTTTTACTTTTCCTTTTTTCAGTCATTAGTCATTACCAATCTAATAATAAGGGCCGGGGCCCATAGGCCCAGGGGAAGGGAGAGACAGGCATGGAAGAACAAAGGCTCAAACCTGAGACCTCCTTGGATTTATTGTCTCTATATAAGAAAACTGTCATTTTTCTGCAAGAAAAATATCTACATTTCATCGGTTTTTTCACCTTGTCATATTGTATAAATATTGTACGAATGGCATGCTAAACATAGCTTAAAAAGTTCGGAAACTAATTACATAGGGAAAACAATGGTAGATTTGTCCAATTACTAACATATCTCCTTCACCCTTAATTCGTTCTCACAATTGAGAAATCTCAACTCAAACCCTATTCGGATTTAAAATGGATATGAATCATTATATGTTCAAACTTACACCTCTAGGGTTTATACTCTAGATGCATATGCCCTTATAAATTGTTAAGTTTCTAAATTTTTTTTTGTGAAAGATTAAATTTCTAAACTTGTTACATATTGAACAACATAGCATTTGCAGTTTTGCATTCCACACTCTAGATCAAGGCCCAAATGGATTGGAAATTTGTTTACATTTAGAAAAACGCTTATTGCTAATAGAAGCCCAGGCCCATTGATCATTCCTTCACGTTTTCAAATAAAAAATTACATATTTATCCTTACTGAATTTTTTATTTTTTTGGAGAATGGTAGCCTTAATAATAAAATAAATTAGGTTATAATCTACAATATTTCATGCTATTAGCATGTTTCTAAACTAGGTCAGAGAGGATTGCTGGTAGAGGGTAAAATAGTAATTTTATAATATCTTTTATATTTCATTTTTAATACCTCAGTCAAGCCTAAAATAGGATGTAAAATTAGGGGTATTTTAGTCATATTAATATGGTAGGGCATTTTTTTGTCATATAAGAAAAATATTTTGAATTCTAATCATTATTGTAAAAGGCCCTAAATGGTGCCTAATGGGGTGGATCTCTTTGTAAAGTTTGCAAAATTAAGGAAATGTTAATAGTTTTATTGAATAAATGAGAAATTATATTAAGCTCTCTAGAGTAATATAATTACAATATGCAATCACGAGTAGAAATATTTTTAACCATTTTAACAATTCATTAGAAAAAAAGAAAAGAAGAAGGGTTTTTCTCTTGTTGTAACAACATTTGGGAAGTAGTTTTGTTTAATATTCCTTTTAAAAAAAATATTGATACATGTTATTCAAATCGGAGAAATTTAGGTTTTGAAGTCTAATTAGTGTGATCTTTTCTATCATCAATTTTAGGTGTCTTCTTTATTCCTTGTAAACATGAAGAAATTCATATAAAACTAGACAATTTATTCCCTTGTTTACATGGTTATTTCAAAAATCTTTGTGACCGTTCAAAGGGAGAGATGGAAAAGATTTCTCATTCTCTTTCGGTATATTTAAGTTGGATGTCTCAATAATTAAGGATGAAACTAGAAACTAGCTATGATGTATTAAATGTTTTTGGTTGGAAGACTGATACAACTACTATAATACACAGACAAGGATATGCACCAAGAAATTATGGTTTCAGTTCTGGTATGGGAGGTTTAGGAAAAATGATAATTTGATGGTGGAGAACAAGATATGGAAACAATATAAAAGCAATGTGAAGCTATAAATAGGTTGGAAATTCTGGAATTCAGTTTTTAGAAATTTTAATTGAGTAAAAAACAGAAAATAGAAAATCTTATTCAAATTCATATCCTTTAAATGGACAGGTGTATCATTTGTGGAGTAGCTTGAGGCATCTTAGTTACTCATAAAAAATGGGAATGTAACTAATGTAGAACTTATTAATCTAGCTTTCAAAATCCTCCAATTCTCCAATATGTAGTGCATGATGGATTAATATAATAATTCTTAGAAAATTATTACTTCAAAAATTACCTTATTTATTTCTTATTATTTGTTGTTAGTAAAGGTTGAATCCACGATGTCAACAATGGTTGAACTCACAACTTCTTTATTAAGAGGTGTTGGTCTCATCAATCGAGTAAACCATGTGTATCTAAATTTAATAGAAAATTTATATTAAGCTCTCTAAAATAACTCTTTAAAAAAGATAGTTCAAATTGTATTTATTATGAAGGGAGATGAGTAAAACCACAGACTCAAGAAAGACCAAGTGATTTTAACTCCCTAGCCAACAAAATTGATAAAAGTTTTCTAGACCTATTGCTCAAAAGGAAAATAATAACATTAGATTCGCTATTATTCAACCAATCTAGGGAATTGACTTGCCCATTCAAAGCACAAACAGTAGACTATATGATTATGACAACATTTAAACAAGGCATGCACCATTGATTCATAAGATTTTTTTTTTTTTTTTTTTGGTAAACATTGATTTATAAGATGACATATATAAAAGACATAGAGGAGTTTAAGAATCCTGTTGATCAAAAAAAGTACCTTACTAGATAGGAGTGAATTTCAATCCTACGTAATTAATGCGCAGAACAGTGCAGCCTATGGTTGAGACGAAGTCTCAACCATTCGTTTTATCTTGTTTCACGTAAGTGAAATTTTTTTAAGTAAAATTTATCTGCAAACAAGTGGTCGAGATTTCGTCTCAACCACAAGTTTCGAGCTTGACTATAGACTATATTGTGCTACATATTACACTCAAACAAAACCCCTAGTTACAGGAAATATCATGTCATCATGCCTTCCATGGGAAGGTTTTTACCTGTTGATAATTTGAATATTGTTCAAATTTCCATCCAAATGACTCTCTTACTGTCCCTTGGAAAGAAGAGAACTTGGCACCATGTAATAAGCTGATTTGACATTCAATTTTTCTTGGGAACCACAAACTATAGACAATTTTTGAATTGCTTGCACTTCAAGTATTTGTTATTTTTTTCTAAACCTCAAGAAATGTATCCATAATAAAAGAAATTGAGATATCTTTTCGTACCGGTTTCTAGAATCCCAAACCTAACCTACCCATTAAAGCAATTAGATTTTCCAATTGATTACAACTGACCCAAAAAAACCACATGTGAATCCAATTGTGATATTTCACCCAAAAAACAGATTCCAATTTAGACAAATTTGGATAGGCTTTTGAGTATTAAACAATTATAAATACTTTAAATTGTTATAAATAATATTTATTATGGATGTCCATTACCCCAAAGAGATTGTACTTCCAATTGAAGATCTCAATTACCTCAAGATGCAATATTGGTGAAGATCACAACCATCTCATTACACAATATTGGCAGTCAATATTTCCATTCTATGTACCTTCTATCTTGGGCGGCAATCTATCTTTCCATATCAAGAATATCTTATTGTGTGCAAGAATCATATATTGTATTTCCATATCAGAGTAGATGCTCATTCTACTATAAATATGTAATGCACTCAACTGAATGAATTAGTTCTGATTGAACTCATCTTGTCTTTCTTCTTTGTATCTAATATATTTTCTCTTTATTTTATAAAACGTTATCAGCACGATTCCGCTCGAAGAACGAATCCGCTCTAAGTATTGCGTTTTGAGAAGAAAGACAGCAGACTATGTATCATTATGTTTTCTATTCCAAAGTAAAAGAATGATCGACCTCCTCGCACGTTTTTGTAAACAATGGAGTTTACCTTGTCCATCTTAAATGTAAGTGCATCATGATAAAAAGGTATGTGTTTTATTGAATCTAAGAATCAATCAAATAATAAGATATTATGTTGTTTTAACGATTGTGGTTTTATTTATTGTATATAGTGGTTGCTAGCTTTGCACCACAAATATTGTTAAATGCACCTGAAGTTGCAAGATTTGAAATTGTAAATGAATACAGTTTTACAGATGCACATGAAGTTGCAAGATTTGAAACTGTAAATGAATACAGTTCTGCAGATGCACATGAAGTTGCAAGATTTGAAACTGTAAATGAATACAGTTCTGCAGGTGCACATGAAGTTGCAAGATTTAAAACTGTAAATAAATACAGTTCTGTAGTTTTTGAAATTAATTCTCTTTTGAAATTATAAGGAACAAATATTATTCATGAAAATATCCCAGCAAATTTTCAAGTTTCAGATTTGTTGTTACAATAGTAATATTGTAAAAGGAGTTTTAAGAAATACTCTAAATGATATCATGCCTATTTGTGGCTGAGTAAAATAATGGACTATTAATGAAAAGTCATGAAGCTCGTCTTATTGGTTCTGTTCCATTCCCTGAAGTGAATGCAACAATTCATGATATGCCTGAAAGAAGGCAAAATTAAAATTATGGTCATGACTGTGGAAGAGGATGAGACAAAAGACGAAATAATTACCGTCATTATTATGTAAATAAATAGGAGAATAATAAGGATTCTCAATATAACAATTCAAGGAGTGAAGATAATATTTGTTACCAATGTGGTATGAAAGCCATTAGACATGTATCTGTCATACTCCACAATATTTAATTAAGCTTTGTCAAACCTTAATTAAAGAAATAAAATTAATGTGGAGATAAATTAGATTTTCCAAAATCATGATACTTGAGCAATTTTTGCCTATAAAATGAATGATTTTGATGGCTTCACAGATACTACATATCTAAATGCTGCAAACTTCTTTGAAGATAATAGTTGAAGATTTGATTATGTAATTATTTTCTTTTCAAATCTCATCTCATATGTTAGTTTATCTTAAATTTAATCTTTTTCTTCTATAATTTTTTTTATTGACTTTTTATATATCTTTTAATATATTTTATTTCATTTTGATGAAGAATGTGAATATTCTCTTATATGCTGTGACGCATATTATACTGAGAGAAAAATATCTCTTATTTGATGATGCGGAAGTCAATGTTCATATAAAATCGGTAGTACAACATTGATTGGAAGTTCCGGAAGAGCTAATCTATTATTATCTGGGAGATAAAATTGGTTATAAATAATTCATTATTTTGTAGTAAGTCTCAAAGAAACTTATTAAGTTTCAAAACTATTTGCCAAAATTATTATCAGATTGAGACTACAAATAATGGTATAAGTAAATATCTATACAAAGTTATTAGATATTTCTCCCAATTTGTACTACACGAATATCGCATGGTTGAAACACATGCTTGGATAAATTAAATGAACATTGATTCCAATAATTTTATTATTTGGCATGACCGGTTGGACCATACCGGATCAAGTATAATGCGAAAAATTATTGAAAATTCAATTGTCATCCATTGAAAAACCAGAAGATTCTTCAATTAAGTGAATTTTCTTGTATTGGTTGTTCTCAAGAAATATTTATTATTAAATATTCACCAGCTAAAGTTGATATTGAACATTCTACGTTTTTGAAACGTATAGATGGTGAAATGTATGGGCCCATTCACCCATCATGTGGACCATTCAAATAATATATGATTTTAATAGATGCATCTATAAAGTGGTCACATGTATGTTCATTATGAACTCGCAATTTGGTGTTTGCGAGATTGTTTGCTCAAATAATGAGATTAAGAGCATAATTTATGAATTATAAGATAAAGACAGTTTATCTTGATAATGCTGGTTAATTTACATCTCAGGCTTTATGATTATTGTATAACAACTGAGATCACAGTTGAATAGCCTGTTACTCATGTTTATATCCAAAATGGTTTAGTAAAATTATTTATTAATTGTCTCCAATTAATTGCTAAACCATTGTTTATGAGAACAAAGCATCATTTGTACGCATCAGGCCAAAAGGTTGTCATAAATTCTCCCTATTACAATTGGCTTATGGTCAGAAGCCAAATATTTCTCATCTTAAAATTTGGATGTACGGCTTACGTTCCAATTGCTCCACCACAGCGCACAAAGATGAGTCCCAAAATAAAGTTGGGAATATATGTTGGATATAAATCTCCTTATATAATTCAATATATTGCTAAGGATAGGAGATTTATTTAATGCAATACTTGCTGAGTATTATTTTGATGAATTAGTTTTTCCAACATGAGGGGGAGAGAATAAACAGGTTGGAAAAAGAGATTGATTGTATGCATTATCATTATCTCATTAGATCCTCATGATCGAGCAATCGTGAACTTGAAGTTCAAAGGATAATGCAATAAATATTATAAATCAACTGCGATTTGTGACACTGCTAAGAGTTACTAAATCTCATATTCCAGCTGTAAATGCTCTAATTAGAATTGATGTCCCAGCAGGACAATCTATCAGTGCAAATGAAATTAAACCACGTTTAAAACGTGGAAGATCAATCGGTTCCATGGATAAAATCCTAGAAAAGGAAAGGAGCAAATGATCAAGATGGTCATAATATGGAGACAATTGATTATGAAGATCCTGAAGACATAACTTTCTATAAAACCCCAGAAGAGGTTCAGGTACTTGAAAATAATGAAGAGATCTCGATTAGTTATGTCATTGCAGGAAAAAGATGGAACCGAAAAGATAAAGTTGTCGACAACATTTTTGCATATTATGTTATTGTTGAAATAATACATCAAGACGAGGATCTTGAACATGAATTTGTTGATGAATATAAATCAAGAAATGATTGGCCAAAATGTAGAGACGCAATTCAAGCATAATTGAATTCGCTTGAAAAATAAAGTTTTTGGACCTGTAGTCCAACATCTGAAGGTATAAAGCCAGTGGGGTACAATTGAGTTTTCTGCGAAAAATGAAATGAGAAAAATAATGAAATCGTGATATATAAAGCATGAATTATGGCACAAGAATTTTCGCAGATGCCTGGCATTGATTACATGGAAACATGTTCTCTTGTGGTGGATGCAATCACCTTCAGATATCTTATTAACTGGCAAAGATATGAAAATTTTGACATGCGTCTAATGGATATTATTACAGCCTATTTATATGGCTCACTCGAGTGTGAAATATATATGAAAATCCATGAAGGATTCAAAATGACTGAAGCATATAAAAATTCCTAGGAAGTTTGTTCAATAAGGCTTCAAAGATTATCAAGGCATATATGGTAATCTCCTTAGTGGATATTTATTAAATGAAAAGCATAAAAATGATCCAATTTATTATTGTGCTTTTATTAAAGGATATGGATTTAATTTTAGTAAGTATATATGATGATGATTTAAATATTATCGAAATTCCTGAAGAGTTTCCAAAAGCAGTAGATTATTTTAAAAAAGTTGAAATGAAAATCTTGAAAAGACAATGTTTTGTCTTGATTTGTAAATTGAGCATTTGACGAATGAAATATTCGTTCATCAATCAACTTATATAGAGAATATTTTGAAGAGATTTTATCTTGATAAAATACATCCATTGAGTACCCTAATGGTTGTAAGATCGTTCAATATAAAGAAAGATTCATTTCGACCCCAAGAAAACAGTGGAGAATTTCTTGGTCCTGAAGTACCATATCTTAGTGCAATTGGGGCATTAATGTATCTTGCTGATAATACACAATTGGATATAGCATTTTCTATAAGTGTATTAACAAGATTTATTTATTCTCCAATACGAACACACTGAAATGTTATAAAACATATATTTCAGTATATTAGAGAAATTATTGACATGATATTATTTTATGAATGTGGATATCAACTTACTAGTTTTGCAGATGCAGGATATTTATCTGATCTACATAAAACTAGATCTCAAACATGTTATTTATTTTCAAGTGAATGTTAGCTATTTTATATTTGGTTAAGATCAATGATACAACACATTCATGAAGCATGCAGTCTTCTACTAGAAGAAGGAATTTCAACAATATTATATGAAGATTTTGCTGCATGCAAAGCTCAATTGAAGGGATGATACATCAAAGAAGATAGAACGAAGCATATTTCACCGAAATTCTTCTTCACTCTTGATCTTCAATGAAATGATGAAATATATGTTCATTAAATTCATTCAAGTGATAACTTGACAGGTTTATTTATTGAGGCGTTGCCTACTTCAAATGTTGAGAAGTTGGTATATGATAATGGAATGTACGTATTCAAAGATACTCAATGATGTTATCATCAGGGGGAGTAAAATACGTGCTGCACTCTTTTTCCCTTAACCAAAGTTTTGTCCCACTGGGTTTTCCTGGTAAGGTTTTTAATGAGGTAGCTACCAATACGTATTATTTAGATATGTATACTCTTTTTCCTTCACTAAGATTTTTTTCCCACAGGGTTTTTCTTAGTAAGGTTTTAACGAGGTACATTATCTATTGATGGACATCCAAGGGGGAGTGTTATAAATAATATTTATTATGGATGTCCATTACCCCAAAGAGATTGTACTTCCAATTGAAGATCTCAATTACCTCAAGATGCAATATTGGTGAAGATCACAACCATCTCATTACACAATATTGGCAGTCAATATTTCCATTCTATGTACCTTCTATCTTGGGCGGCAATCTATCTTTCCATATCAAGAATATCTTATTGTGTGCAAGAATCATATATTGTATTTCCATATCAGAGTAGATGCTCATTCTACTATAAATATGTAATGCACTCAACTGAATGAATTAGTTCTGATTGAACTCATCTTGTTTTAAGAATTTAAAGGATAAAACTAATCTGTATTAACCTCTCACATTCCATAAACAAGCCCAGGCCCATGGATCAATAGTGTACACAGGTTGGGCTGGGTCAGAATATCAGATCATCCAGGGTGGGCCTGGGCTGGACTGGGTTGTGCAACTTGGGACGAACGCGCATGAAGGTTTGGCGAAGGTACGGCCTCGTTTTATATTTAATGACAAGTCATACATATCAATCCTTGCAAGCCAAATTGGGAAATATTTGGAGAGCAAGTATATCAAACACCCATTTCCAAACAAGAATTGATATCTACTACACAAACATGCAAAAATAATTTTAAGCAAAAATTGATCTCGCAAAAACATTACCAAATGCATACTAAATATATGCCTATGATCAAGCACCAAATGGATACATTGGATGTGAAATAGGGCTTGCTTGGGCTGAGGTGAAATATATGCTTTGGTTTAGTCCAACCACTCTCCTAACCTCCACTTTGGGTTTAAAACAATTAACGCAAAAACCAACTTTATTTGTTCTCAGATACTCACTATGGATTCTGCCACATTTACTCTCTCATCGACCTATAAATGAATAGTCAAAATCTATCTCTTGATTCACGCTCCTATTCATTTAAGGGTGTCCGGATTTAGATTTTTTCCTACAAAATAACATCTATATCCATCCTATAAGCAACTGCATTCCAAATTGCTTACCATTTCGGATAATATCCGATTAAAATTTTATCCAACTAAAGTAAAATTTTCTTTCAAGAAAAAGAATATAGAATGTTAACTTTTAAATGGCATTTTTTTTAAATGGCACTCACCAATTGACATTTTGACACTCACTAAAGTTTGAACCAGTTAATCCTAATTAATAGTTTAAAGTCATCCTAAACTCCGTCAATTGTCCATAGTCAATTGACTAAATTATGGAAAATCCGACAATTGGCTAAATTATGGAAAACCCGACAATTGGCTAAATTATGGAAAACCCATTAGATTAACCATTATATTCTCTAAAGGCTAATAATCGGATTCGAGAATCAAAAATAAAAAATCAAAATGAAAAAATGATAATCAACAATCAACATTTGGATAGTTTGTCAATGTAGGGTTGGTAGAGTGGTAGAGATCCATGCTTCTTGTGGGTTCAACCTTTTCCCCCCCGGGCTTTTGTCCCCCCCCCCCCCCACTTCCCCCCCCCCCCTCCCCCCCCCCCCCCCCCCCCCCCCCCCCCCCCCCCCCCCCCCCCCCCCCCCCTTTTTTTTTTTTTTCTTTTTTTTTTTCCCCCCCCCCCCCCCGGGGCCCCCCCCCCCCCCCCCTTGAAGACCTATTGAGGGTCCCACGGAATATTTATTATTTAAGTCTCCATTTTTTGGCCCTACCCAAAAAAAAAAAATAGATAATGATAGCATTTCAAAAGATGTAAAAATAAAAAAAAAAAAATCCATGCTTCAACCCTAAAACAAAAAAAAAAGGTAAAATCAACCAATGTACTTAATTACCTACTAACATAATAATATAAAATCAAATACAAAAATTGCTAGACAAAAAAAAAAAAAAAAAAAAAAAAAAAAACAATAAAAATAAAAAAAGAACCTAATTGTAAGATTTTTCCAAAATCTAAACCCACATAAAAGGAAAATAAATAGGAAGAATAAATAGAAGAAAAAACATAAAAAATAAATAGGAAAAAGAAAGAGGGAATGAGGAATATACGCATGAGTTAATCCACGCTTCCACGTGGATAATCCATCTCCTTTTTTTAGTGTTCTTCGTTTATTATCTTAAACTAGAGATGTCATTCTCAATGATCACATGGCTTGTTTGTTAACACTTCTATATAATCTTAATTAATGGATCTCTATGTCCTAATCCACCTGTTAAGTGGGCCCCAATGATGTTAATAACGTGCAAGCATATAAGACGAGATGTATATATAAAGCTCAGCTGTCACAAATCACAATAATTCGAAAAAACATAATTCATTCATTTTGGTTGTTAGAGAAAGTTTCTCCAAGCTTCCTCTGCTTCAAACAAAGTTTCCGCCATTAAAGAAAGAAACAAGAAGATTGTGGAATTTGATCGATGGAGAATCCAGAAGATGATGCAATGAAGAAAAACAATAATCCAGCTCCTGGATCTGTGGCACCGGCCGACATCGAAAGCCAGCCATCGGCACCGGCCGGCCAAGAAGACCGGTCATCGGCGTATACTTCGATTGTCCGGCGATGGCGAAGAGAAGATTTGTTGAAGAAAGGTCAAGTGGTTCTAAGAACAATTGCTTTGGTCTTCTCAGTACTTTCGTTTCTAATCATGGTTGCTAACAAACACAGCACCGATTGGGAGAATTTCGATAAATATGAAGAATATAGGTAAAAATTCTGATTTCCTGATTTAATTTCGTTTCTTCAATTCCAGAAGAATTGATTCGGTGAAATGTGATTAAATTGAACTCGACTATTGATTCAGGTATTTGGTAGCGATTTCCACACTTTCAATTATTTATACGGTCGCACAGGTTTTGCGCCAAATTCATGAATTCTCTACCGCCAAATACTTAATTTCACGGCAAGGTTTAAACTTGCTGGATTTCTTTGGTGATCAGGTCAGTTCTTCAGTTTTTTCATCTTCCATCTCAGTTCCTGCCACCATATATATTTAGTATGAAAAATTCCCAATTCGAAAATTTTGAATTTGCAGTTCATGGCTTACATGTTGATGTCTGCGGCATCAACAGCAATTCCAATGACGAATAGAATGAGAGAAGGAGCAGATAACGTATTTACAGATTCATCTTCAGCTTCAATTAGTATGGCTTTCTTTTCCTTCATTGCTATGGCATTATCAGCCCTAATCTCTGGATATAAGCTTTCAACTCAAACATATATTTGAGTTTTCCCTGTTGGTTTTGGTTCTGTGAATTTCTCCTCTCCTTTGTAATTGTGGTTTCTTATCTCATTATTTACTCCCTTTTTGTATATTCTTTTAGGGTTAGGGAGTGCTTTTAAGTTCAATAAGGGGATTTAGATTTTAGGGGTGTGTGTTGGAGAGTGTACATTGTGGAATGGTTTCTAAACATTTCCTGGGTGTTGTGTTTGTGAATCTGTATTGTCCCATTTGTCATTATTAGTGTCCTTTTCATTTACAAATTTCTTTAATAAAAGAATTCTCAAATGCAATTACAGCCACTGAATTCTTATGGGTTATGGATTTCTTTTTTCATTTTTTCTAAATTCAGTATTGAGAAAATTTATGAGATCATTATCACATATATGATTGCATTAAGCTTCTCCAACATTCACATCACCTTGAATTTCTCCATCATTCCTGGTGCAATTTGCAAAGAGATAAAAACTTTTTTAACCAATGAAAGTTAATAATTATACTAAAATGGTTTTAGATATAGAATCTTTTTGAATTACAATCCTTAGGGTGGTGATGGTGGTTGCTGAGTACCTAAGGCTCTTTTTCATAACAATTGTCATTCTCTATTATAAGAATTTTTTATTATTTTAAATTGTTTAACATTTATTATTATTTTTGCTTTTATTTAAAATAATAATAAAAATTTCCAAAATGTCTATTATGGATGAGAATCCAATCTCTTCATTTTTATTTTTATTTTGGAGACTTAGGCTCTGGCTGAGGAACAGGCTCCTTCAGCCAGACAATGGAATTTTGCCAAACCAGTGCAGTCTCAAGCACTAGGGCTTCCTGGGCCAAGGAATGAGCCACAGAGTTGGCTTCTCTTAGAGTAAAACAAAAGACACATATTCGTTTGGTACATGTTTACTTGTAAGTTCAGGGTAAGATGGGGGTAGAATAGTAAATACACATTATTTATAAAAACCACTTTCAAACCCTCTCTCAAAAGAACGAACAGCCCTTCTCAACTTTGCAATCCATTTTTTCTCACTTCTCGCTCGGTGGACTTCTAACTCTGCAACATATTCGTCGAGGAATTATGTGCTCCAAGGTTCCATTCAGCATTTTAGCTTTCCATTTGTTTCTTCTTTTAGTTGTTGGGGTTGCTTCTGAATGATCCAAAGCTTCAATGGCTGCCACTCTCATTATGTACAGGTGGTAAGCTCCTGCAACCAGTGCTCCCATGAATGGTTCAACCATAGTTTCTCATGTCGATGGGGGGCAACACGACACCCCCTAGCGACATTGATAAAACAATAAGTCGGTGACATATCGTTCTGTGTTGGCGATATATCGCTACATTCGCCATATATAATAGCCTTTCATTTGTTTTTCGGCGATTTTTCGTTCGCTTTTTGCCAAAGTGACATAGGGCCTCTAAAAGCTCCGGGGACGCTACCCCCACACCCCCACCGAAGCAGGACCCTCGTGTCCGTCGACAACAATATGTGAAGCATGAGCCATACTCAACATAATTGTATAATGAATTGTAAACTTTAGTACATCTCTTTACTAATTGTACATTTGTGTTCTCTTTGCATATTTACATTAGTTTATATGAATTTTCCAAACTTTTAATTTTGCCTACATATAGCCGAACATGTGCCAATTATAAACTTTAGGTTAGGTGATGTTTTAGGTCAAAATAACACTCCTAATGTGTTTATTGACATAAAATTAGATTACACGTCAAATTTCATGTCAAAATGACATGAAATACCCTTCGAAACAGGGGTTCGATGAAAATCGAACCCTTGCTGACTTTTGGCGACACGGGCCGACATGTCGAACTTGGGTTCAACCCAAAAGATCCATTGCACACCATTTCATCATCAAGTTAATTTATAATTATTAATCAAACCTAAACCTTCAATTCAAAAAGAGGAGGGAGAAAAAAAAAAAAAACTTATGTGTTCCTGCCAGATGTTGTCTTGGTTGTAGATGACAGCAGAACCAAAGTTCCTAACTGGGTTGATGCCTGTTCCTGTGATTGGAATGGTAGCCAAGTGCACCATGAAGACCGCAAACCCAATAGGCAAAGGAGCCAACACCTACCCAAACCCAGAAAACAAGTAAAACAGAGAAAAATTAACAGAGCACAACAAAAAAGCAGGGCAGGGCTAAATTATAGAACCTAATTCCAAGTCAAAGTCTTTAGAGAATTCAAAGTCTCCTCTTCCTGCGCAAGTTCTCTCTGCTGCTTCAACCTACCTCTCTTGTTTTTTCTTCTTCAATTCAGGCTTCATCTGAGAATCCAATGGCTAGTCTTCTCTGCAACTTCTTTCTAATCATATTCTTACACCTCAACAGTTACCCATAAGTGGAAATAAAACCCAGAAGCAGAAAACAGTTACCTGTGAAGGAATCATGAATTGCAATTTCTTCCCTAATGATGTACTTCCTCCTTTCCTGTGGGTGAAGGCTTGACCTCTCAGAATGATGATCCAGCAGCCCCTGCATTGGAACTTGGAAGGAATACTTCTACGGTAACCACAACCAATCTTACCATTTCCGGTAGGCACAGAGATTCACTCATTAGAAATTTTCTAAACCAGATGATATTTATAGGAAAGAAAGAAAGAAGAGAGAGAGAGAGAGAGAGAGAGAGGAGTTTGGGTTCTGAAGAAGCGGAGAGTTTATGGCCACCGGAGTGGTGTGAACAGAGAAGGGCCAAAAAGGGTGTGCGTGTGGCCTTCGCAGTTTCAGCTTTTTTTTAGGTGCGTTGGAGTTTAAAAGGGATTATTAGAGGGATATTGCTATGTGTCGAATTATCGTTGGATGATCGATTTTAGGGTTTTGAGAGAAGGTAAAAATACTGATGGAGTGACATTTGTATCATTAGAGTGTCGGCCCAAATCCTGTCCACACGGTTTTATTTATTTATTTATTTATTAATTTTCATTATTATTTTCTAACAATTTTTCATTTTGACATACCAAACTTATTTTTCATTCTATAATTTATTCTCTGACAAATATCACCAAATCATTTTTCATTCTTGACCAATAATGAATTATTGTACTTATTTCTTTTAAATATGTTTAATAGAGAATGAGATTGATATAAAACAAAGCCTTTAAGACTTGAAGAGTATTTTTCAATATACTACTAAGAAATCTTTTATTTCATGAGAAAGAGTCTAGATTCTATATTTGTCAAGGTGGAGGTTTGTGCTCTCGCGATGCTTCTTTATTACACATTAGAGGTGGCGCAATAGATATCACACCTATGATTCATTTTGTTAGAATTCAAAAATGAGTTCACTTCAACTAGTTATGAAATATGAGAAGAGCATAGAGGGTAGAGGAATCCAAATTCGAGAGAAACTTGGATGCATTTGAATTATACTGAGCTTCTGATTCTTATTTTTCTGATGAAATCATTCTTATATTTTGGAGATAAAATTTGTCATTGAAATGAATTTTACTAGTGATCTCTCATCAAGGATGCAATCATTCTCCTCTAAATTTGACCATCCTTAAATGAACATAAATGCAAATCCAGGGCAGATTTCAACAATCTATTTACAAGTTTACTTTTTGCATCTTAACATTATTTTTGATGGAGGATAAAAATGGACATTTCATAGTAAGGATCAAGAATCACTTCAATGATGTTAAGTGAGGGGTATTAGTAATTCTTAAAAAATTTTAATGCCCGAAACCTAATTTAGCATAAGGAAGCATTAGTAAATTTTGCTAAATAGAAATGTTCACCTATCACATAATTTCATTCTTTTTTCTAGATGACAATCTTAAACCTATATGCTTATAACAAGGAGAGTGGTGGATATTTGCAAAGCTACATCCCTCATAGTTGGATAATAAAATGTACCCTCACTCTTACTGATAAAGGTGACAAATCTCTCATTTCTTAATAACAATTGAAGCCTTTTGAGCAAGAGCAATGAAGTGCAACAATACTACATATCTGCAAATTCATTGAAGCTCAAGAGTATAGCTTGGTTTTATCAAACCGAATAACCTATCTTGATTCAAAGTGGACTCATTCAAGTTCAAGCCTGGACATCACCTCCCTGGCGAGGATCACAATATGCTCTTGCGATTTTTTTTTACCACAAAAATAAGAGAGCCCACAAGGAATACACCGTGGGTCCTACCTCTATTTTTTAATATAATTTTTCCTTCCCTCCCCCTCCCAATTTTGTGGTTAAAAGCATTGGGGGAGTCCCCTGCTAGGAGAGATGATCTGGACTCTTCAAATTCAATGAGAAGAAGTAGTTTCTTTGAGAGTGCCTGCATGGTTTTTGTGCCCAAGCATTGCCCTTGTGAAAAACAGAAATACCACATCCTTAATGATGTTTTCCCATGCTCATATTTCATTTGACTTTCGGACTATGTTTGGACCTCCTCTATTCATGAGGATGGAGGATTTTGTTGCTTTTTCACTTTTGAATATACATTTAGGAGAAAGGTTCACTTATGAGTATAGATGAGATGGACTAAAAGTAGATCCCTTTCAAAATAGGGGTATAAATGGGCCAACCAATAGACTTGTAAATGGATAGTGATATAGTTGAAATCCGCCTCTGAATTCGTTTAAGTTTATCCATATCTGAAATTTTTCTTACAGCAAAATATTTGTATCTGTCCCCTAAGCAACCGGATTCGGATAATTGTTTATCAAAGTGGATAATATTCGAATAAAAATTTATCCGGATAGAGTAAATTATTCAATATTTTTTCCCTAAAAATTGATGATAATCGGATTCGGATACTGGTAATTGGTAATCAAAAATCGAATATTATTCGATTAAAGTAAAATATTAAACGCTTTTCTCTGAAGAAAAAAGGGCTAATAATCGGACCAATAATAGGCAATCGAAAATTGAAAATCAGAAATTAAAAAAAATGACAATCACCAATCAATAATTGGATAATTTATTGAATTAGATTATTATCGGATATCCGATAATGTTTCGGATTGAATTCAAATGCCTTCTCTAAATTTCTACTGGATTTGGATTCAAATAGAGGTTTTGCTAATCGGATTCAGATTTGAATACTAGTGTGTCCGAGCTAAATCCGATCCGTTTACAGGTCTACCAACCAATGACACACCTGCGATTCCCTCATGAACAAACCAAGGTTATCTGATGGTGTCGATTTTAATAAGATTTGGTAGTTTTCCAAGGCGTACACATCACAATAAGAGCAAGACAAACACTTATTCTGTCACGAATCCTCCTTTAAATCATATTTACAACAATCTTATCTTGGAGTACAAGAAGTACTAATGTACCCGTTGACGTAAACTGGGCAAAGGATTTGTTTTTCCCCAACTTGTGTTAGCTCAATTTTTCAAACAAGTTAATCTCAAAACATTCAGAAACGAAAATTCAATCACTTGTTAAGAAAGTCAAGTATAACGTCTAAAGTCTGCACTAAAAGCGTCATGCACAGAACATTCATTTATAAACTGAAAGTCCGTAAGGTTACCACGACACGAGACAAATCACCAGAACGTCCTCCAGAAAAATCAAGATTACCGGCGGTTTTGTTATGCAATGCAAAAGTTGGTATTACGGAGTTATCCTCCTCTTTCCTCTCGTGCTCCTTCTGTTTTGTTCCAAGAGTGATAAACGCAGTTGTGGATGTTCTTGCAAGGAAGAGCCCTGTAGATTTCGTGTACGACGGTTTGGCCTATTTCAATTCCTTGGCTTCAGGAGTTATGCTCTCCAGTTGCCTATGCTGTTTCACGAGTTGTTTTTCTTCAAAAAAAAAAGAAAAGTTGATAGCTCTATCTATAGGAGAAATTGGGAGGAATAAATAAACTTTATTGCATTCATCATCAACAGGCTTGCCAATGGCTTCCATTCCCTCAAATGACATTATGAAATGATTGTTGTCCCTCTCACATCAAATAGTATTACTTTTGGTTCTTAATGTTGGGTTTGGGTGTCTTGTATTATGTGGGTCAGTTACTGGTACTGGGATAAAACTATAATTACATTGAGATTCGGGTTTTAGGTTTTCCTGTAAATATTCTCTATGGGATAACCTATAGGCATCAATCCTTGTAGGGGATTGGAAAATCATTCTAAAAATAAGGATGGGGACAATCAAAGGATAGCATTTCGTGGGTGTGAGAGTGGTGTGAGGTTTTTCTAAAATAGTGGAACTTCATTTTCTCTCTGGTGGACAAAAGCAGGGTTTTGCTTAATCACGTTAAATTTCCTTTGTATGCTTTACTTGTGTTCTTCTTTGTTTGTAATTGCGCATCCATTATCCCTAAGACTTAGTGCAAAATGTCTATTCATTCATAAATCTAATTTGAACTACACTCCTTCCTAAGCCATCTTTTATTATCAAACCCTCACTATTTCTTTGTTGCTACTCGCTTTCAATCACAATTCACCAATAGTGAATCTACAGAGGCCTTGCAGTTATAACTCCACTTGGTTCCACCACCAGTTAATTAAGTCAATCGTCTTTTTCTTCTTTTTTTTTTTCTTCTTATAAATAAAGAAAAACAAAAGGAAAATCCGTGCCCAGTACAACTTAATTTCTCCTTAGTAAAGGTTTAGATTATAGGATTTTGCTTCTTGGTCAAGATCGAAATCTTGACACAAATATGCGATCCGACGGCTTTAATCACACTGAACAGTTATTGCAGTGAAGCCAGGCAAAATCACTAGATTATATACATTGCCCTACTTGGGAGCCCCATTTCTTTCCACCATAAGGCCTAACAAAGCCAAAAGAGAGGTAAGAAATTTAAGGCCAGGCAGTCAGTCTTCTTCGAACTCACTGTTGAGCTTGGGAATCAGGCAACTCGGACAAGAAAGAGGCCATCAGTGCTATGACATCCAACATCAAGGCCGAAATCACAAGGCTAAGTATAGGGCAGCTGATAGAACTGATGATTCAGAAACTGATCCAAGTTTGCTTCTTTCATCAATAGTAATGGTTTGCCTCAGCAAAGTATTTGCATTCCAATTAAGACTCCATGGTTGAGAAATGATGGTTTGGGCCAAAACATGAAATATCAGATACTTTAACTTGCAAGTCTTAATCCTAGCAACAAGAAAAAGGGTAAATGGGTAATTTAGGTCAAGGATAAAATAGTAATATAGTGTGATTCAAGTTTAGTTTGGGTATTTTAGAAAAAATACATAGCTGCCATGTCAAATCCCTCTCTTCTGTTTAGCGACTTAAACCATTTGGAGGTAGGGTGTAAACGGACCGAATTTGGATTGGATAGTGGTATATCCATATCCGCATCCTATTATATTCGGACGGATTCGGATAATATCCTATCGGTTTTCGGACGGATTCTCTCGGATTCGGATGATAATCGGATAGTTATTTTCTTAAGTAGATTCTTTTAAATGGGCATGAATATAAATTGAATACAAATTTTAGATGACCTATTTATATCTTTACCTTTTTATTTGTGAGAGCTAGGTTTGAAATTTAAGAATTTAACAACTTTGATAACTATTTTAGTAGAAAATCTAGAAAAATAGTCACATATCATAGGTAAAATTTATAAAAATAAGAATAATAAATCTAAATAAGTAACTTAATCAGATAATTTTATCGGAAGGATAATATTCGGTAAGAAAGGGGTATACCATATCCGTATCCTATTAATAATCGGACAATTCGGATACCCCTAAACGGATGCGGATGCGAATTTGGAAGTGGATTTCAGTTATCCATTTACACCCCTATTTGGAGGAGACCACTAGACTGCAGCAATACTAGGAATCTACATGTAGAACATATCCAAGCCCAATAGTATCAAAGCTTGGTTTTATCATAGGGCTTCGGATTTTCTAATAAGACCCCAAAAAGGCTTCGAAAAGTCCTAGTAAGATCCATAAAAGGCTTCGAATTTTTTGAATAAGACCTTAAAAAGACTTCAGATTTTTTGAATAAGACCCTATAAAAGTTTTTGAAAAATCCGAGTAAGACCCCATACAAGGCTTTGAATTTTTCGAATAAGACCTTTAAAAGGCTTCGGAAAAATTAGAGTAAGACCCTTATAAAAGGCTTCGAATTTTTCAAATAAGACCTTAGAAAGGCTTCGAAAAAATTCATGTAAAACCACCATTCAAGGCTTCGGAATTTTCAAATAAGACCTTAAAAAGGCTAAAGAATTTTCGAATAAGACCCCAAAAAGGCCTTAGATTTTTTGATTAAGACCTTAAAAAGGCTTTGAATTTTCCAAATAAGGCCCCATAAAGGCTTCAAAAAAATCCGAGTAAGACCCCATAAAAGGCTTCAGATTTTTGAATAAGACTTTAGAAAGGCTTCAAAAAAAATCAAAGTAAGACCCCTATAAAGCAATACCCCTGTGGGTTTTTGTTCGCGGCTGTGCGGGTATCAATCAATCCGCGCAGCCGTCAGAATATGCCACGTGGTATGAAAAAAAATGAATGGTTTAGATTCTTTCAATAAATTTTTATATTTAAAATGTTTTATAAATTACAATTATTCGTCCCTTATACTTTCTAAATTTACAAAATCAATCCCTGTTCATCTCCAGAACCAAATCATTAACCGGATATACAAACTCCTCTAATCCCTCCAATGTTCACCTTGGCTTCACTGAAAATCACCGATGGGCTCCTCTAGTGACTTTTTTCAAAGCTGCAACATGAAAGTGATTTTCTAGCAGCAGATCAATTTAGTAGAATGAATGTAGTGGGTTTGTGGTGTAAAGGGAAGGCCTTTTGCAGCATCCATAGAACCCTTATATGTAGAAGACTCATCTTCCCACCACTCCACCAAATTATCTCTTCTTCTTCTTTCAGCTTCAGCACCCAAAATCCAGATGTTTTTTTTGTGGGACACCAAACCCAAGAGCTTCGGGAGGAGGAGGAGATTAGGAACTACTTGTCTTACTAGATTGAGAAGCTTGCCAGAGGACAACCCGTTCTGTCTGCCTTCCAGAGCTGGATGGGCGACGGATTTCCCGTTCATAGAGGCGATATCTTCCACGCCATTAATTGACTCAAGAAATTGAGTATGAATGAACGCGCCCTTGATGTGATTCCCCTTCTTTTATAATTCTCTTGCTCCTTGCACATGGAATTTCTTAATGCACACTATATGTTTGCTTAAATGCTCAAAAGAACCTATGCCACATAATGAACCTCTTCAATCTTGGTTGAGTGCTTTTAGAGATACATTACTAAGTTGAATACCTGCTACATTGTGATAGGTAATGGAATGAGTAATTAGAGAAAGAGCTTGATTACTCTTATCTGTTGGAGTTCACGGTTAAGCTTCATGGGATATCGCAAGGTGAGCGTCTTTTCTCCTTTGTCCCTCCTAAGTTCCGGTTGGCTTCACACGAAAATCTCTCTCATGTTGCCCATCGGTGATTTTCAATGAACACAGGAGGGGTTGGAGGAGTTTGTAAATTCGGTTTAGAATTTTATTCTCTGATTTTGTAAATTTAGAAAGTGTAAAGGACGAATAATTGTAATTTATAAAACATTTTAAATATAAAAATTTATTGAAAGAATTTAAACCGTTCATTTTTTTCTATTCCACGTGGCACATTCCGACGGCTACGCGGATGGATACCAGCACAGCGCAGCCGCGAACAAAAATCCTCCAAGCATGATCCCATAGTGGTGAAGGAGTATAAATAGAATAGTGTCATTTACTCTCGGAGATAGAAGATCCCAATACCTCTAAGTGTTGCGTGCGAATTTAGTTTACAAATAATATAAAAGACAAAACAAAATGGAAGAATCTCATTGGTGTTGATGATCCTGTAATCTCTGCTGACTGCGAAGTAATATATGTCATTGCCGACGGCACATAAGCTCATTCATTCAGAGAAACAAATCCAATCCAGAAAGGTTATCTTATCTGATGGATCAATTTTAATAAGATCTGGTAGTTTTCCAAGTCGTTGCAGATGTTACATCCTGAAGATCACAATAAGAACAAGACAAAAGCCTCTTTTTTTCACTTTATCTGGGAATGTTCGTTTGTTCTGTTGATATCTATCTATCTTTTTTGATCACTTTCCTAACGAATAGATATGGTTAGATGCATGGAATGATGGGTTTCCAAGGAAACAAGGAAATAGTGATTGGAAGCGATAAGATTGGAGATAAAAGACACAACTGGACCACCCACTTGGCCGCCGGAGATGTCTGCAGAGTGCGTGTTTATAACGTAAGGCACCGGTGTCGCCACCTACCTCCACCGGCCACCACCGACCGCAAAGCATACACATGGAGCCACCTAGAGAGAGGGAAGCAAAAGAGCGCACGCAATTTTGTTGTCAATCTTCATGTCCATTGGATGAACTGGACCCACCTAAATCAGATGAACTGTGAGAGAAAAATTAACCTGGGCCCACTTATATCAGATGAGCTGTGACAGGAAAAATTAACCTGGACTCACCTATATCAAATGAGCTGTGAGGAAAAATTTAACCTGTGCCTACTTATATCAGATGAGCTGTGAGAGGAAAATTTTAGAGATACCCAACAAAATAGAGAAAGTGAAAGAGAAACTCACACGTGCAAATACATAAAAACCTTATTTATTACTAAAGATAGGTCTCCTCTTAAATATATGAGTTTTTCTATTTTTAGTAACTACCTAAATGTATGAGTAAGGACTCATTTTTTTTTTTTTTGGTAGAGAGTAAGGACTCATTGGTTTGGTAGAGATTCATGACATATGTACTTGCGTGGGCATCAATTATTCCACGCTATATCACTTGCTCTTGTACCTTTTTTAGCGTTGTTATCACCGTCTTAAATGCCATTGTTATAAATCTTATCATTATCATCATTATTTTCGATCGCCCCTCTCATTTTTGTTACCATCAATGAGATAAGTGGCTCTGGATTCTTTATTTGCTTTAAGAGAAAACTTTCAACTTATATAGTTGGATTCTTAACATATATCCAATCTTAAGGTAAGTTTTTCTTTATTTTAATAAACTAGTTGAAATAGAATTTAACACTATAAATCATCATTATTAAAAGTTTTAAAAAAAAAAAAATTGTGATTTGAGGTTGGAATTTGGATACAAAGAATCAAACCATATGAGAGTGTGTATTTATTAATTATTTGAAAGGGTATTTTAAGTAATCCCTCAGTGTCACTGTGAATACCTTTTTCCCCATTTATTCTCCTAATTCCTTGACATTTAGGCCCTATCTAAATGATACTATTCTCATTGTTACTATGAATTGTAAATTATATGTTGGAATATTGAAACATTAAATATAAATTGATATCTATTATGAGAATCTCCGAGTGATTGATTATATTGCCTCCTTTTAGAAACTGTGACAAAACTATGCAAGTAAAATGGTGGTCTAAATGGTATCATTTGACACTGTTCTTCCCATAGATGTCTCCATCATATAACTTAAAATATGCAAATTAGCCTCTAAGATAAAACAACACCCGCACTCCTCTAATAATTGTGCACTCAAGGGCCAGATCGAGCTATTCTAGTACTAAAGAGTGTGGATCATCTCCCCTGACAAGGAGCATTCTGTGCTTTCCTCACGACATTATAACCACAAATTATGTGGGACCCATATGTAAAAATACTAAAATATTTAAAAAAAATAAACCTCATCACCCTAATCCTGTGGGCTCTCTGAATTTCGTGGTCAACAGCCGTCGGAGAACACGACCCTGACTTAGTGCTAGGGGGCCATGCCCCTCCCTCTGATTTTAAAAATTTTATAATGAAGATATTTTTTTATTATTTTTTTAGTCATTTGACCCTTTTTCTAGTGAAAAATATCTGTCCTAGATCCGACTTTATTAAATAAATTTTATGAGAATAAAGACAATGGATAGAAAGGTCATTATGTGCTTGCCACTACTTGAACCCTCCACGTGTGATAGAATTATTCTTAGCCTATCATAAAAAATTAAAAATACTTAAAATAGTGTTTGGTTAATACCCCTGAAGTAATTCAATATTATGAACAAAGTAATTTACAAAATCTTTGTCCTTCTTTTGAAAACCCCACAATTCTCAATTGTTTTTCTTCAACTTTTATGACACTCACAACATAACTCGAAATTTTAAAATAAAATTAAGAAAAGTCAACCTTTTGCAAAATTAAACAATTCAAATTATAAAAAGATAAAGTTGATTTCCTGACAAACCATATAATTAATTGCACGTATATCACCTTCATTATCTAATTAATTAGAAGAATAGTGTGTCCAAACAGCTGGAATGATCAAATCACAGAATCAAACATTTTAAAGTTCAAAGAGTCTATTTTCTTTAAAATATCTACAAAACAAGGGACAAGTTAGTGAGGTCATTGAAATTTTTTAGGGTACAATTTAGATTAACAATAACTTGTTTGGTTATGTATTCCTCCCCCAAAACAAGGGTTGGATAACATTGACTCTGAAATTCACCCATTGACACATTTAAGGGTCCATTCAAGATCAGGTGAGTATGTTCCAAAGACAGCACGGTGTTGAAAACATCTACTGTAAAAATGAAAAAGCTTCAGTCCTGCGCATTACCGTCCTGCCAAATTTTAGGCAGTTGGATCCGAGATCTCGGTTGAGATGGTCGAGATCTAGACGATCTTTATTTAATGCACAGAACTGAAGCAAGGTCGCTACACCCAATGGAAACTAAGAGGAGAGACTAACAAAAGATACATAATTTAGTGGCGGAAGACATTCAATTCTTAGTCTGAATGATCATGTAACCCTGATACGCATAGTCCAATCACATAAAAATAAGAGCAAATTGCATCGAAATTCCAAAATGGAAGCCTTAAAGCATTGACACAGTGACACCCCCACTTTATGTTTGAAAAACAAAGACATGCACCCTAAAATTGAATTTTCATTGGACATATTAGTCCAATTTATCACTGAAAATAGTTAAATCACACCATTTTAGTATGTCGGTGCAATTTGCTCTAAAAATAAAATGTGTCAAGATTTCTTTTGTGATAATAAATGTGTTAGGTTGATGTAACATAGTTTCTGCAATCATCCAGAATTATTTCATTTCTGAGTAGACTCAAGACTATTCAAACCCGAGTTCTAGAATCTTGATTAAAGTTACAGAAAGGCTTCTGATCTCAAATTTTATTTGGATGATTCTTATGTTTTCCTTTTAAGTTTTCAATGAGATCAGATACGTGTGGGTCAGCTTTCTTTTCTTGTTTAAAGTTTGGATGTCTAAATTGTTCTTTCCATTAAATAGTTCATTCACAGCGTGCCTGAGAAGGAAACTCAAGGCCCTGTTCAAAAACTTGGACTAATTCAAAACTTCCGGACCAAGTGAAAGAAAAGGAAGGTTCTATCTCACTTAATACCTGCAACTACCTAATCTTAATTTAAATTAATAATGACTACAACTTTGCAACTGTTTTTTGGAACTGGGTTTCTTTTGGATAGTTTATGCGTGCTTTGATTACATCGTCTGAAAGGTAATTATATAAGTATATAACTATAACTGCAAATATAAATATGACCGTCTTTGTTCTTGACCTCAAGGAGATTGGAATTATTTTTCTCATGATATGAAACGTTGATCTTCGTCAACTGAACCAACCCTTTGAAGAATATATGAAAGGGTTGGAAGAATTTGAATATCTTCTCTTTAATAATAAGAATGAGTTTTTATCCAATTCACAAACAAATGGTATCAAAGCTAAATTCGACAAATATGTAAGATAAGTTGAAATCTGAATCCATAAGTTATTTTTGCAAGAAATCCAAATTCTATTTATAAAAATGTAAAATGAGGCCTTGCATTTCCTAGGTCTAATCCATATTTTCAGTTAAATGAATAATGAATACAACTATACAACTGTTTTTTTAAATTGGGTTTCTTCTGGATGGTTTATGCGTGCGTGCTTTGATTACATTGTCAGGAAGATAACTTTATAACTATAACTACAAATATAAATATATGACGGTCTTTGTCCTTGACCTCAAGGAGATTGAAACTATTTATCTCATACTATGAAACGTTGATCTTCGTCAACTGAACCGACCCCTTAAAGAATATATGAAAAGTTAGAAGAATTTGAATATTTTCTCTTTAATAATAAGAAGGAATTCTTATCTAATTCACAAACAAATGGTATCAAAGCTAAATTCGACAAGAAGATAAGATGAAATCTTAATACATAAATTATCTTTGCAAGAAATCCAAATTCTATCTTATAAAAGATTCTAAACGAATATAGATATGTATAAATATGAACTTTGAACCTCTTATCACTTGTAGTACAAAATGTAAAATGAGGCCTTGCATTTCCTAAGTCTAAACTTGACCTCAAAACAAATGAACAAATGAGACTAACTTCCCGTGTAATATCTTCAGATTTACAACATGCAAGTTTTCTATAAATATACAGAAAAACAAATTTTAACTACTCAAAACAAATCAGTATCTCAATTGTCTTGCTAACTTTGTTTTCTCTGCTCCTTCAGAACTGCAATGAATGGAGAATTGAACATCTCATCTCTGGATGATTTCTTGGGCTCTTAAGGAAGACAATCTCTGTATTCTGCTGGTGGGTTCATGTAGGAGATCATGGAATTTCCAAACCCAGAGAACCCAAAGCCACTTTGGTTTTGCAGCATGTCTAGATTAAAGGTAGCTTCTCCTTCTGATTTGGGTACTTTTAAACTGTGAAGAGGGTTTGCAGAATTGTGGCTGTAGCCATTGCTAGTGGGCAAAGGCCTTATAGCTGTTACTGCATTATAATTGATGTGGTTGTTGTTGTTGTTGTTGTGGTCAGGTAAGGGCCTATTGAGTGAATGGCTACCACTGCCACGAGCAGCAGGAACATCATGATTGTGCTTCCCTTCATAAGTTGTGATCACTGCTCTGTGGTCATGTGATGCTCGCTCTACATGCTTCCTCACTGGACATCCCAGATAGGTACACTTATAGTAGCTCCTGCAGATTGAGGTAGAAAACCCAGTCAGAGAAAATATTTGAAAGTCGTTTTGCTTTTTCTTATAGGCATTTAGTCAAACACTTTAAATGTACACAAAGAGAAACCTAAGTCTGAGCTGCTTTACATTTGAATAAGAGAACAAAAACCTGAAAGGTGAGTGTCTTTTTAAAAGTTTAGGTAGACATGAAAGGAAGGAGAGAACTTGCCTTGGGTTAGGATTTCCCTTCACAACTTTCTGCCCATATTTCCTCCATCTGTATCCATCATCAAGAATGTCAATATCACTTGTGGTTTGAACCACAACCCTTGGTTCTCTCACTGTTCTACTCCCAGCAGCTGACATGCCTTCAAGGTCATTATAGTTCTTCCTGTAGAAAAAGCAATCAGAACATCAGACCCATCACAGAATTTCTCCACAAACAAAATAGGTCAATCAGGTTAGACATGTTAAAGCTAAAAAGAAAAAAGAAAAAGAGAAATTGTTAGTTTCTTACCATCTTTTAGCCTCAGGTTCATCTTCATCCCTTTCATCTCCACCTGATTTACTCTGGTCAAAATCATCATCTCCCATTGAGATTGAAGAATTATCTGGAGTTGCACCAGACTCAGTTTGTGCAGCACCATGTGTAGTGAGTGATTGATCAGGGATTTCTGATGATGGAACTGCAGAAGCTTGAATTGACTGAGAAGAACCTGAATTCCTTCTTGTGGATTGAGGCTTGGGATGGTTGTGGTTTCCTTTATAAACTATCTCAGTAATGTGTCCATCTAAAGACCTCTCCAATTTCTTCTTGGTTGGACAATTCGGGTAAGTGCACTTATAATAACTTCTTGGGTTTTCACTTCCTTTCACCTGTTTCTGTCCATATTTTCTCCAATTATACCCATCTTCCGATCTCCTCTGTTCTCTAACAGACATGGTGTTCTGTGGGTACTGATTGTAATCAGATTGATAAGTTCCACTACCTTGGGTATTTGTCTGGATCGAGGAAATCTCAGGAGAGAAGCTCTGATTTGGCTGGTATTCTGATTTCACAGAAGCGTTCAAATCGCTCTGCTTGCTGGGTTCCTGCTGACTCCATGATTTGTTGTTGTT